>NW_012149263.1:1003031-1028514 GCF_000956105.1 Propithecus coquereli | reverse complement strand
TCCCATCTCTGATTTTTCAAAACTCTCTGGAAAGGATGCAATTCCACGAAAAACAGGTCAAGATATTTTTACATAATTAAAATTAACACCCTCAAGGAGTCGCAGTCTCTGTCTCCATGCTCACCCACTGCCGCATCCTACATCCCTCTCCGTCCTCCCACACACCTTCCAGACACCTTCCAGCCACCTGCGCCCACGCTCCCCTCCCCCCTCCCCACCCCTTCCTGTGCTCCTCCCTCCTGGTCCTCCCCCCACACCTCCATCCTCTGCACCTTCATCCCTCTCCTGTGCGCCCAGCTTTCCTCCAGCCTCATGCTCCCCACATCCCATATGTTCTGTTCTCCAACATGAATTTTAAAATCCGTGTTCTAGACCTCTCTCTTTCTGCTATGTTGATGTCGTTATTCAGGAGCCGTCCTGCCTGCCCTCCCTCCCTCCCTTCCTTTCCCGAAGTCACTTCATCCTAGACCTGCCCAGCTGGGCCATGGAGTCTGGAACGCTCTCTCCCCCTGTCTTCCCCAGCTCCGTTCTCTCTCCACCCTGCCTGGCGGAGTCCTTCTCCCCTACGGGGCTCTTGCATCACAGGCTTGCAGCTTTGTCCCCTGGGACACTAGACTGTCCTTGCTTTGGCAGACTGACGGATTGGTTTCTGGGAATCTTTGTGGGCTCTTTAGGACACCCCACTGGGCCTCCCCGCGGTTCGGGATCCTTCCTCCGCCGCTCTTCCTTAGCCTCCTACGGAACTGTCCCATGACTCTCTGTCGCTGGCCCCATTCTCTGCCCCATCTACGCATTCTCCTTCCTGCTGCCACCCCACATCCTCCCGGAACCACACGCTTTCTTACCCTCACCTGAGGAGGGAAGCTCCGACTTACAGGATTTGCATGTCGGGCTGTGGAGGCAAAGAGGAGGGAGAAGCAGAAAGAGGTTCAACAGGCACAGGCTTCATGGGAAACTCGTGACAGGCCCAGCGGGCCCTTCTTGGGGGAGCACCCCAGGCCCAGGCCGTCCCCACCCCCTCCCCCCTCTCCCTGAGGTTGCCAGACCTCTCAGACCTGGAGTCCGCCTTCCTGCACTTGACCTTCTTGCCTGTTGGGAGAGAGAGAGACAACACAAGGAGACAGGACAGAGGACATGAGGATGTGGACAAAAGCCAGCAGGGGGACGATGGGCACCCAGGGACACCCAGGCAGGGGTCACACTTACTGATGATGATGAGGATGCCCAGCAGGAACAATATGGTAGCCAGAGTCATGCCCACAGTCTGCACCGTGTTGTAGTCTGGGGAAGAGGGTGGGGGCGGTCAAGGCCAGGCCAGCACCTCAGCCCCACCGGAGCCCCGGTCCCGGCTCCAGGCTGCCAGGCTGGGGCCCAGAATTCAGGGGTGCTGCAGGCCGGCGTTAGTGTGAGGATGGAGGGCGTGGGCTTGGGCACCACTAGCGCCCCCCGAGCTCTCTATCCTCTACCCTCCCCTCCTGCCCTCTCCCTCTGGATTTTCCAACCCTAGATATATAGAGAATAATTTCCCTCTACTGCCTCCTCCCTGGTCCTAGTCCTGCCACCATTGTCACCCGTCTGGGCTATGGCAACAGCCCTCTCTGTGGTCTTGCTGCCCTGCCCCAGTCCCTACCCCCCACAGCCACAAGGACTCCCCAGCTCAGGGCCCTCCCCTGGCTCCCACCGCACTCCACAGGAAAACCAAGAAGTCCACTCCTTGGCCCTCAAGACCCTGTGTAATCTAGTCCCTCTTCTTCCCAAAACCTCATCCCACTCCACGCTCCTCGCCAATCCTCTACTCCAGCCCCACCGGCCTCCCTGCTGTTCCCGGAGCATATCAGCCTTGGTCCTACCTCAGGGCCTTTGCACTTGCTATTCCCTCTGCCTGAAAGCTCTTCCTCCAAATACCCACAGGTCTCCTCCCCTCACCAATATCCGGGCTTTATTCAAGTGTGAGTGAAACCTTCTTTGGCTGTCCTATGTAGAATTTTCCATCCTCTCCACAACACTTTCTAATCTCATTCCCTCCTTTATCTTCCTTCACAAGAATTAATCGTATCTCATATTCTTGTCTAATAAGACTTTTATCTAGTATATAATTTTCATATTTATTTTCTTGAGTATCTGTCTCTTTCCCCTTGAGCGTAAGGCCACGTAGGTCAGGAGTTCGTGTCTGTCCTGTTCACTGCCGTGTCCCCAAGTGCCCGGAGCTTCGCGGGCACGTGCTCAGTAGCTGTTTGTTGAATGTGAATTTACGGAGCAGCCGCTCTGTACCGGCATGGCCCAGGCCTCTGCCCTCAAAGAGGTGACTTTCCTATTGTGACGAAGCACTACACAAATAAATGAAAATTCTAAAAACAAAGTCATGTGACCACCGTGGCTGTGGTGTGGCTCCTCTTGCCGGGGGACCAAGGGGCGCCTCTCCTCTCTGAGCAGAGCAGCCAGTGTTAGATCTGAGGCCTGAAGAAGGGAAAGGAGCCTTGGCCCGCTGCGTGGAGAGCTAGGGGAGGAGTATTCCTGGCAGAGGGAACAGCAAGTGCGAAGGCCCTAGGACGGGAAAGAAACTGACGTGTAGGCGGAACAGGATGAATGAGCAAAGGGTTGGGTGGGGGCAACAGGAGGGTGTTTAGGGGGGAAACTGGGGCCAGATCCGCCAGACCTGGGGAAACTTCTTTGAGCGTCAGTGCCGTGGGGATGATTTAATGGTGTCATCCAGGTAAATCTTTCCCACAGTCCTCACGAGTGGGAACTATTACTATCCCTTGTTTACAGAAGGGCCCAGAGAGGCAAAGTCATTTGCCCAAGGCCACACAGCTAGAGAGCGGATGGGGCAGGATCCAAATCCAGCAGCCTGGCCTCTGAGTCATTGCTTTTAAGGCTTTCCTTTGTCGGCCTCTCTGATGACTCCAAGGCACCAGCCCAGTGTCCTGGTGGGGCCTGAAGGGGGCTCAGAGAGAGTGTGAGACCCCATCCCCAATCTGGTTCTTCCCTCCATGAACCCAGCTCACGTGAACTGTACCCCACATGGCCACATGGCCAGTGGCCGAAGCCACATATCACTTGGCCATAGCTGAATCCACTTCAGCAGGGCCCCGTGGGGATCTGTAGTCACCCCTCCCTCCAGCCCAGGGTACCCCCATTCCCAAATCCAACACTCACCATAGTAAAATGGGTCAGGTTCCTCAGGAGCTTTGGGAAGGGAGGCAGAGAGAGAGAGAAAGAGAACATTCAACGCTAGGTTTCTTAGCATTTTTCAGGATCCAAATGGGGCCAGTGGCCCCAATAGTGTCTTTGTGGAGATCAGGTAAAGATGATCTAGCCTCGTGGCAGGACACAAGGCCTGAAGAGTGGAACAGAGGCTGGATTCCAGCCCCTACACACTCCGTCGGTCAGTGCCGTCCCATAGGCAGTGCACGATCCAACCAACCGTACATGGCAGTCCTGCTCCTAGACCCCTGCGGAGGTCTGATGTTAAGGACTCATTCCCTGAAAAACACATACGCACTCCTATTTGCATATGACGCCCAGGGGTTAACAGACCCCATTCCCGCTGGTGGACCACGGAACATGACAGCTTCCCCTGATGATGCCCTAAAACTTCCCAGTCATCTGAGAGTGCCCATGGGCGGGTGCCGTGGCTACTGCTCTCACCCAGTGGCCCCTGCCACCACATGCAGTACGGGGGAGCCATGCTGACTCATATCTCATATCACTATATTTTTAAGACACTATTGGTTGTAAGATTCAAAATTAATTTTGCAACGGCTTTCCCTGCATGTGTGTATGCGTGCATGTGTGTGGAACTCTGCCACGTGAAAAATAACTCATCGTTAGAAGTCTCGCCCCCATTTCAGAAATGTTACTGTGTGGATAGAGTGTGTGTGTGTGTGTGTGTGTGTGTGTGTGTGTGTGTGTCTGTGAATTCTCTTGCCCCCGTCTCCCACCTCCCTGCCCTCAACCGTATTTCCCTTCAGGAGAGCTCAGAACACCATTCCCATTCAAGAAGTCCATCCTCGCGGCTCATTCCTCTGACAGCTCTTGTTACACTTGGCCTTGTCTGGAGCAGAATTGTGCAATGTCTGCCACCCGGGGGGCGGTCGGGGGTACCAGGGTAATGCCAGGTGGAGTCCTTCATGCTCTTCTCCCTCCTTCCACACTCAGGAAGGATGGCTTCCTTGTGGTTAGGTGGGATCATGTGACTCATTCTGGCCAAATAATTGTGAGAGAAAGTGTCATTGTCATTTCAGGGCTGGATCATGTGAGTGCCCATGCAAGAGCTCTCTTTTGCCTCTGGTCTGGTGACCTGGCTGTTCAAGATGGCGGCTGCCCCAGTTTTTTTGGTGACCGGTCAACCCGTGATGGACACGTAGCGTAAGCGAGAAGCGAACGCTGGCTGTCCTCAGCCCCTGGGACTTTGGGTACTTTTTGTTACCGCAGCGTGCTCTAGCTAGCCTATACTGACTGATAGAGGCGGCCCTGTGGCAAGACCTTGAATAGCACTGGTTCCCACAGTGTGTCCGTTGTCACACCATGTGGTTTTCTCCTTTCTGCATTTATCTAACCAGCAATGGGTCGCACTGCCCCGCGCAACACAGCACTTTGCAGCTGTCAACCCATTTCATCTCCACAGCAACTGTCTGATGTAGGTGCTATCTTCACCCCCATGTCACAAAACGGGGACACTGGACTCAGAAAAGCAGAGTCAGTTGCTTAAGATTGTTTTTATGCTCGCCTTCCATTTAAGGCAAAAGAAGAGTAATTTTCCATTTGTTGGGGGGATACCAAATAAAGCTAATTAAGTTTTTAAAAAGCCAATCCTTTGAAGGAAAAATATTAACTGGCAGCGTGGGGAACATTTGAATAGGGCAAAAATCATGAAGGTGGTACTCAAACGTGTCGAGATGGGGAAATATTGTTTCTGGAGTTACTTGTGCTCTGTCTTAGCTCCCCCTCCCAGACAGTGGATAAACTTGTTTGACTCATCTCTGCTGCTGATCCTGATATCTATAAAAGGCTGTCCAGTTTCCTGGAATGAATGAAGGAATGAATGAATGGGAGGCCCTCCTAGGCTGCAGGAGGCTGCTGCACCAAAGGTGGAGCAGTTGGGTTATCTCACTTTCGTCTCTTGGTTCTCCGCACACCCTCCCTCCCCCAAAGTTATCAGGAACCCACTGGGTGAGCTCCTGTCCCAGAATCCTCTTTGGTCCCTCCCTGGGTGCTCAGTGCTTCACGCAGAAGACCCTCTTCTGGTCCCTGCTGCCCCAGCAACCTGGGTCCTCCGGGTGAGGCTGGGCTAAGGGTGGAGCCAGGAGGCAGGAAAAGGAATGTGCATTACTCCTGGCCAGTAGCCAAGGAGAGATCAGGAAGGAGGTGGTTGCTATGGCAACTGGGGCATCTTGAGAGGTGAAGAGAGGTGATGGGTCCAGGCACCCCGGGCTGGGTGGGGTCCTGTGTGAGGCTTGGATTTCTAACTCTGTGCCCAATCTGAACCCCCTCTCCTCCTTTGGCACCTCCTCTTGTTGCCCCTGCGGGACTGGCTTCTGGCCAAGCTGAGGGTCCCTCTCAGGGGCGGGGACCCAGGCATAGTTGTGCTAATGCACCGACCCCTTTCTGTGGGCCCCTAATTCTCCCTCCTGCTCTCTGGCAGGAGTGGAGACAGCCTCACCTCCTTCCCCCTCGCTCCCCAACAATTCATTAATTAGTTTCCTTAAGCAGCTTGCGATGCACAACACGCTTTTCCTCCCCCGGGATTTCCCAAGACCTGCGGTCCCCTCTCACGCTGTGACTTGGAGAAGGGGGGAGCAGAGGAGGGGAGGATGGATGAGGAGTCTGCCCTCCCACCTCTGCCGTCTGCTGCCATCGATCCTGCTAACCACCATCTCTGCGAAAAGAAGCCCTGGGTTCCCGCCAGGGCCAGGCCTGCTGCCTCAGCCCTGCCCCCTCTCCCCAGGGTGGCTTCCAGCCTCTGCAGCCCCCCCACCCCGCCCTGCTTCGGATTCTGCAGATCCGGCTGAGTGTAGCAGCCCCCGGCTGCTGGGAAAGGGGGAAGGGAAGGAGAGAGAGGAGTGGGCTTGGGGTTCCCTTCGCTGCCAGGGGCTCCTCACCACCCCAGCCCATGCCCCTGGCCCCGTCCCCAGTGCTGGAAACATTTGCCATGCCATGACCCCCCCCCCATTAAAGCATTCTATCCCTGTCCTGCTGCAGAAGCAGGTTCAGACAAGGGGGCTGTTAGGGGACAATGGTGGGAGAGGGATTAAGGGGGTGCATAACCGGGCTAATGGGTGTGAAATATAAACCTGTGTGCGGCTGGATGGGGACCGGGAAGGACCTGTGTGTGCACACCCAGGTGTTCCTCCTGGACTGGAAAACACCCTGGATGGGGGCTGGGAAGGAGGGTCCCGCCACCCTATTCCCCCCGGTGGAGGCTCACTGCAATGGTTCGGGCCCCACCCCATGCTGCCCTCCCCCCGCTTTCTGTCCCTCTCTTCCTCCCTGTCTCTGTCTCTGCATCCCTCTCCATAGTTGTGTCTCTGCGTCTCTGTCTACTGCTCTCCATCTCTCGCCGTCACTCGCTCTGAATCTGAGTGTTTTTCTGGGTCTTTGTGTCTCTGACTCGGATCTCCTGTCTCCCTCGGTCTCTGGTCTCTGTCTCTTGCGGGCGCTCTCAGTGAGTCTCAATCTCTCTCCCCACCCCCCTTCGCTTCTCCCTCCTTCCCTCTGAACCTGCATGTCAGGGCTTTCAGGAAACATCCACCATAGGAGACAGCGCTGGGAAGAAGAAGGATATGGACCCCCTCCCCCTGCCCACCCCAGGGACCCCAATATCTCTAAGAACCTCTCCGGCCGCAGACCCACCCTCCAAGCCCATCTCTTGCCGTCCGCTACCATCACTATGCTGGACCAGCCACCCGGTTGCCATAGCGACCTGTCCGAGCATCCTTCCTCCCGGGACTGCCACTCTCTAACCGCGGGTCCCGCACAGGGAGGACACCGCAAGGGAGAGGGTGTCCCCGAGACCCCGGAGGGGTGCGCTAGGGGGGCTTCCGCCCGCAGGAGGAGCCGACATCCCCTCCCCACTCCCCTCGCCTACCAACACTGGAATCGCCCACACCCTCTCTCCTAAGCTCTCGGATGGCGGAGCCCCCCTGCACCCCCTCCCCAGGCGACGCTCACCCGTTGTGGGGGTCTGGGTCGGGGTCGCCATGCTGGGCCGGAGCGGGGGGCTGCGGGATGCCGAGCCGGTGAAGGCGCGATGCAGCAGCTG
The DNA here is from genome assembly GCF_000956105.1 of Propithecus coquereli. Classification (NCBI taxonomy): domain Eukaryota; kingdom Metazoa; phylum Chordata; class Mammalia; order Primates; family Indriidae; genus Propithecus; species Propithecus coquereli. Next base: position 1,021,253 of record NW_012149263.1, on the reverse strand, counting down.
GAAGCAGGACGGACCGATGTGGGGGGAGACGGGGGGAGCCTGGTGTTGGGGGGGCCTGTAGCCAATGGGGGCTCGGGGAGCCCGCCCCCGTCCAGGCCACCCCCGCCCCCGCCCCCGCCCACTGCCGTCGTCCCCGCCCCTTCCCCAAGGGTGGGGCGCCCCCTGCCGGGGCCAAGGGGCTCCCAGGCTTTCCCGCAGAGGGACCGACAGATCAACAAAGCGCTGTCAAGGGAAAAAAGCACGTTTTATTGGAAGTCGGGGCGGCATGGGGAGTCTGGGGGGGCAGAGCCGGGGACGGGGGCGCTGGAGGTGGCGGTGGGCGCGCAGGTGGTGTGTGGGAGGCGCCAGGTGCCGAGGGAATCCTGTGGGGGTGAAAAAGGTGAGAGGCGAGGAGGGGCCTCCAGCCCGCCTCCTCCTCCTCGCCGCCCTCCCTCCACCCTCGCCCCTCCCCCGCCCCGTCGGAGCTGCAGGACCTGGCTGGGTTCCATGGCGCCAGGTGTTTCTACCGCCGGCGGCTGGACAGACCTGAGGGGGCCACAGAGAGTTCGGGAGTCGGGAGGGACATCCTCGCTCCCGTGGAGGAGGGGCCGCGGCGGGGCAACCCCCAAACCAAGCCCCTCCCTTTAGGCGTCCGGGGAGGGCCGGGAAAGGGGTTCTCAGACCTGGCCCTGCCCCCCAAACACCCACAGGCTCCCCAGACTCACGGCGGATGGAGCTGCGGAAAGTTCCCTCCTCTTCATCAGGTTCCCCGGTCCTGGGAAGGCGGAGGCAGGGGAATTGAGGATGGAAAACGGAGGGGCGGCCCTTCCAGGAACCCCCCCAGTGCAGGCCTCATCTCCCAGACCGTGCACGGAGCAGCAGGCTGGGGGGCAGCCGGAAATGAGGAGCACCAGGGACGGTTTGGGTGTCCCAGCGGGTGAACAGTCAGTACCTCCCGGAAGGTGGGGGAAGGGACTTGAAGTTGGTACGGGAGGGGGGTCACAGGGACCTGGCTGACAGCCACGAGATGGCCTGGGCTGGAAACCCAGAACCCCCATCTTCCAGTTGAGTGATCTTGGGCAAAGTGGCTTTACCTCCCTGTGCCTCAGTTTCCTCAACTGTAAAATGGGGTTAATAACAGCACCTATGTCACCGAGGTGATGTGAGGAGTAAACACCCAATAAGTATCAGTTGTTACTTATAACATCATGCATAACCGTTTAGCCTGGCGAAGGTATCCATGCACTGCTGTGCTTTAAAATTTTATTTAAAGAGGAATCAAAGCGCCAGGCTCAGGTCTCCAGGCTAAACTGGGCCGCCTTGTGAGGTGATCTCATTTCACCGCGGCCCTTTCTTTCCGGCACTTTGTGTTATCACGCTTTGAGATTTTTTATCTGCGGGGCCGTCGGAACCGCCCCCACTGGGCTGGGAGCTCGGCCAGGAAGGGCGGGAGGTGTTTTCATCGCTGGGTCCCAGGGCCTGCCTTGGGCCCTGCTTGGCACACAGTAGGTGCTTAATACAGATTCTCCGCCAGGGACTGGCCGCGGGTCGGGTGGACTTCCCGCCTCGCCCCGGCGCCCTCCTGGGGCCGCGTAGAGCTCTTACCTCTGCTGCTGGTTGAATTTGCACCGGCATCTTTTGCCTGGGGGAGGGGGGAGAAAGGCTGAGACTCCTCCGGCCGCCGGGGGGCGCTCTCGCTCCCTCGCCCGGCGGGGGCGGGGCCGGGGCGGGGCCGGGTGGGGGACACTCACTGAGCACGATGAGGATGCCCAGCACGAAGAGGATCCCGGCGATGATGAGGCCTCCGATCCGCAGGGATTGGTAGTCTGAGGGCGGCAGGGAGGAGGGTGAGGGCAGGGAGGAGGGGAGAAGGGCGGAGGGGGCAGGGGGCCAGGGAGTAAGAGGACCCAGGAAGGGGGAGCAGACTTGAGAGGAGGGAGGGGAGGAGGACCAGGGAGAGGAGAAGGATGCCTAGGGAAGTGGGGAGAGGAGGGCGCCCGGGCAGGGAGGAGGGATGGAGGGTGGGGAGGAGGAGGGGAATGGCCAGGGGATAAAGGACGGGAGGCAGCTGAGGATGAGCCCTGCCATACCGACAGAGACCGGGGCAAAAGGAGCAAGAGGACCGGAGCGGGATCAAATGGAGACACCGAGAGAGAGACAGACCAGGGGAGGCCGGACACAGTCAGAGAGAGAGCGAGAGGGAATGGCAGACCATGAGCACGGAGCGTGGGTGGGTGGGGAGAGAGAGAACAGAGAGGGAGGGAGGGAATAAGGAAGGACCGGCAGACCCAGCCTCCCAAAGACAGACGCCCTCACCGTAGGTGAATGGGTCGTGTTCCTTTGGAGCTTCTGGAAAGAGAGAGAAATCAGGGGTCCAGTGCTTCCTTCTGGGGCTCTGCCCTCCTGGGCTGGGAGTTTGGGGGCTGTCTGGGCATGCTGCCCACCCTGCCTGGGTCCTCCCTGCCCCCGCTGCACTTTCCAGCTGAGGCAGGGACCACCTCAGCGCCCAGCTCCCTGACTGATCCCGGCGTCCGTTCCCTGTCCGTCCAGGGAGCCACCTCCATCCCACCCGCCTCTGCCTGACCTGGGGCATCCCCTCCCCTCCCTCAAATGCCAGCCTGTGACTGGACCCCACGTGGAAACCCTCAATTTTCTGGTGCCCCAACTGACTCAGTGTAATTTGGGGTCTCCAACTGGGTTCTTTCTCGAGGTTTTCCCTACCCCTGCCACCCTGGGGGCCGAGGTGGGTGGTGGGCTGCCTCCCCTAGACTCACCTGCATTGGCTGTGGCAAGGAGACCCACACAGAGGACCAAGATGTGGCTGAGAGACACCATTATCCTGGGGGGACACTAAGCGTCAAGAAATGTGTCCCCCTGTCCGCCCCACCACTGGGGCCTGAACCCAAGGGATTAAGTCGAGATAGTCCAGGGACCTAATCATGAAATCCTCAGTCACCCGGCTTGGTTGCCCGGAGAAACAGGGATACCCCAAGCTTCATGGGACATGGTGTCACCAAAACAATCAACACAGTGGGGGGTCACACGACAACAGCAAGGGCAGGCCCAGTTTCCCCAAACCTACCCTAGCAGGGGAGAGCAGGGCGGGGCCTCACACTGGCAGAGGAAGAGACAGACCCGTGAAGACAGCGGGACACGCCCAAGTCCCACCTGCCCTCTGCAGCCTCGCTGTGTCCTGTGAAATCCCAGCTTTCCTGTCCTGGGCTCGCGGCCTGACCCTGGGTATAAATATCTCCCACTTCACCCTGGAGGAATTCGCCCGGCTCAGGCCACCATGGCAACAGCCTGCCTTCCCCCACTCGGGGGTCATGCACAGCCCTGTGGGGCGAGGCCTGGCTGCCACACTGCCACAGGCTGCCCCTGTGGGAAAGGCCACCCCTTCTCCTCTCCAGGAAGCAATGAGAAAAGGGAAAAACACCCTCCCCCGCCCCGCCCGCCTCTGGGTGACATCTTTCACAACCGGACAACACCAGGCCAGTGACATGAGGCCCAGGCTAGTGGGCCTGAGAGATGGAAGACAGATGCCAGGGATGAGTGTACACGGGCTGGCATGCACACGCGCACGCACACGCACACGCACACACACACCCACACACACACGTGGGGGGGAATGGAATGAGACAACACCCTCTCCCCCAAACTTCTGGTTGCAGTGGGCGGGGGTGGGAGGGTGCACACACCATCAGGCACGCGCTACTCCTCATCTGGCCCTCCGGTGCCCCCAAACAGTGACGCAAGCAGACCGACACACGTGCGTGTCCAAACCCCACACCCAGCCAGAGCGCACACGCAGCAGCGGGGGAGGGAGGAGTCGCACCCACACCCCCACCCCTGCGGAACCCCAGCGTCCCAGCCACGCTCCCTCCCTCTTGGGTCAGGCCTGCCTGGGAAGCCACTGGCTGGCCATTCCTGCTCCCAAAATAGGAGGCCCAGCCAGGCCAGGGGTGAGGCCTGGAGGGGAGGGGGAGGGGTGCTCACCCCAATCAGGCTGTCCCCTGCTGAAGGAAGGCCCCCAAACGTCCTGCTGTGCCCGGGGGCTGAGCACTTTGGACCCCCTGGCCCAGAGCTGGACGCGCCGCCCCCAGCAGGCTCCCCTCCCAGCCCCACCCCACCCCAGCCCTCCCCAACAGCAGCTGTAACTGGAGCCGGGGCTGGAGGGGGGCCAGGGGGCGGCCCCCAGCCCAGACCGCCCTGGCCCGCTGGGTTAACTCTCTCAGCTCGGATGGAGGAGCAGCAGGCGGCGGCGTGTGCGCGGGAAAGGCAGGGAACACCGTGGAGAACGGGATTTCAGACACAATCGCGTGCACACACACACACACACACACACACACACACAAGCACGCAAGCGCATTGCTCCCTGGGAATTGGGCCAGACTGGGGCCTAAGGTCACCCCAGCCCGAGTGCCCAGGAGCCCACGGACTCCTGACCCCAGTGTCCTGTGCAGCCCTCTGCAGCACTTAGGGCCGATTTGCGGTGGGTGTGTGTCTGCCGCTGCGAGGCAGCCCCTAGCGACGCACACCACGCACATAGTGACGCCCGCATAGACACTCAGACAGAGCCACACAACTGTCCACTCTCGCAATCGGCCACACAGACACACCGATGCACACCCACACATAAACACGCTCAGCGGTGCAGACGCACAGCCGGCGCCCTCACGCAACCTCAGAGGCCATCAAGCTGGGTGCACGCACGTCACATCTCCATGGGCACCCAGAGGAGACACACGAGCAAGACACCGTCCAGGACACTGCCATAGGACCGGCCACTCTGACACAGCCACGAAGACAGAGGCACACACTTGTTCGCGCCCCCGCACGCGGGCACACGGGCGCACAGCCGGCCGCACAGCCGGCCGCAGGGTCACAGGCTGGCACCCTCGTGTGTTCGCACGTTCCACAGCCACGGCATGTGTTTAACCCCAAACTCTCCTTTTCCGGAGCTCACGTGGCCTCTATGACGCCCGGGGGGATGACACACCTGGTGTCCTCATGGGCAGGCCGGGGTGGCAGGCTGGTGACAGAGGAACCTGCACTCCTGGTTGTGTGAACTGGGACAGCCCTCATGACCTCTCTGTGCCTCAGTTTCCTGCGCTATATACAATGGAGGAATCGCTAAGGTCACACGTGTGATGCTGGGCCGGGCTCAGAGGTTGCCGACCCTGACATTGTCCTGTTGGTAACGCCATCTGAGAGACGAGGAAACCAAGGTGTAGCAAAGCGGCACTCATTCTCCCGAGGGCCCCCTGGTGGTTAAGGACAGCAACTGCCCACAGCGTGGTCAGACACGGGCCCAGACACCACACTCTGCAGGACACAGTCGGGAGCAGTGGGTGGTGACCACACCTGGGCACAGGTGTAGCTCTGACACACACACACACACACACACACACACGCACGTATACACGTGGCCTCAGAGCACCCAGGCAGCTTCGAAAGGCCGCCCCATCTCTCTGTCTGAACCCTCCAAGCCTCTGCCCCTGGTGGCCTGCACCCCAAGGACACCAGCAGTCCCTGGTTAATGATAACCCGATGTTTATGCAGCACGGGGGAGGGGCGGGGAAGGCAGGGGGCAGACGGGGAGCAGGGCATCAGGCCAGCTCTCAGCCAGCCCAGCTTCCTTCCCGCATTGGGCAGACTCTGGGGCGCTAACCGCGTCATGGTGGCGTGGCTCAGCCCTTCCTAGCTGTGTGACATCGGGCAAATGACCTAACCCCTCTGTAGCTCAGTTTCTCCCTCTGTAAAATGGCAATAACAATAGTGTTTGCCTCAGAGGGAGGTTGAGATGATTATCTAGAATAATCCTTGTTAAACAATGCGAACAAAGCCTGGGAACACAGTAAGTGATTTGTTAAAAATGTTAGCTATCATTATTATTGTCCTTGTACCCGCTATTGAGCTGAGGAAACGGCCCTGCTCAGACCGCAAGGTGCTCAGGGGCAGGACTCGGACCTGGATCTGACGTCCGCCCTAAGCACCGCCGTGAGGCGCTCACCCCGTGCTGAACCCCAAAAGGGTATGTTGCCTCCGTCCTGAGTCCTCTCCACGACTGGGAACTGGGGGCCATGCTTGCCCCCATTTGACAGATGAGAAAACTGAGGACTGGTTGCCTGAGGCCACACAAGACTGGGCTGGAACCCAGATCTGTGCGACCTCTGATCTGGTGCTGTTAAGTCCCCTGCCCTCCAGAGAGGCCTCTGGGCGGGCGTGTGCATGCGTGGGCGTGTGGTGAGAGAGGCTGCCTGTTCCTCAACTGCAGGCGGCAAGGGGCACAGTGTCGTGGTTAGGGTTAGCGCCGACCGGTGTCATAAAACTGATCATTTAGCCTCACTTGTGCCTTAATTTCTGTAAAGTGGGGATAACAATAACACCCCTCACAGAGTTGTTGTGAGGACTGAGTAAATTCATGTAAAGCACATAGTAAGTGCTCAATAAATATTACTACTATTTCAGGTTGGGTAACAAGTGCCGTTTATTTATTTTTTTTATGTAATGCTGGGGACTGGTACCGCAGGCTGTGGACTGGTACCAACAGGACCTGTGGGCTGTTAGGAACTGGGCCGCACAGCAGGAGGTGAGTGGCAGGCCAGCAAGGGGAGCTTCATCTGTATTCATAGCCGCTCCCCATCCCTGGCATCACTGCGTAAGCTCCGCCTCCTGTCAGATCAGCAGCAGCATTAGATTCTCATGGGAGCTCGAACCCTACTGTAAACTGCACGTGGAGGGATCCAGGTTGCGGCTCCTTACGAGAATCTAGTGCCCAGTGATCAGAGGTGGAGCTGAGGCGGTGATGCCAGCGCTGGGTAGTGGCTGCAAATACAGATTATCATTAGCAGAGAGGTTTGACTGCACAATACATGTAATGCGCTTGAATCATCCCGAAACCTTCCCCCCTCCCGAGTCCATGGAAAAATTGTCTTCCATGAAACCGGTCCTTGGTGCCAAAAAGCTTGGGGACTGCTGATGTAATAGACAGAATCTATGTAAACCGCTAAGGGCTTTGTCCAAATAAAAATAACCATTTATCCATATAGCCATGATTCTAATCTCCAAAGAAAGAACCAAAATAACACGGAGAGGCCTGGAGCCGGTTGCCTGGGTTTGAATCCTGCGTCTGCCCCCAGCTGGGTAACCTGGAGTGCAGGCTATTGACCCTGCCTTTGCTTCTCCAACTGCGGGCTGTGGCGAGACCAGAACGAGTTAATAGATGAGCTTTTAGGACAAGGCCTGGTGCAGAGTAAATGCTGAAGGAGGGGCGGCATCACCGTCAACGTCTCCTTGGGTTGGCGTCCTGACCCCAGTGGGTGGTGGGCACTCGAGGGGTTAATGTCAGGGTTGGGCAGGAGGTACTGCGTTTGGGGCAGGGCAGTGTCCTGCCGAGCGTGGCCACCAGAGGGAGCAGCTGGACCTGAGCTGTCCCCTCCAAGCCGTGGTGACAGCGCCCACCACGCCCTCCTGGAGCCAGTGGAGGGGGCTGGCTGGGAGTGGGCAGGACGTCCCCTGCCCCCAGCAGCCTCTCCTCCCACCCCCCTCTGCAGAGCCATCCGGTCCCCGCCCTGGTGACATCCTCCTCACACTCCCTGAATGGGGTTGAGCTGAGTGGGGAATCTGGGGAGGGGGCTGGTGGGAAGGGTGGGGGCGACGGCAGCTCTTGGGGGCCCCTCCCCCTCCCATAGGACAGTCCAGTCCCTTCCCCAGAGCTGCTCTTCCTATGTCCTCTGACCCCCTCCTCCTTCCTGCCCTGCTTTGCTGGACGCTGGGTGCCCAGACAGCCCCATTTCCCAAACTGCAGGGAGCAGGGCGTGGGAGGAGGGAAAACTGCAGGGAGCTGGGCAGGGCGGGCAGGGAGGCCAGGAATAAAGACACCAGACAGAGGAGACACATGCGCACACACACTCACACACACACTCACACAGGCCAGCAGACGGACAGAGACCTAAACAGACTGGAAGATCGACAGAGACAGAGACAGAGACAGAGAGAGAGGGAAACAGACCAACTCACAGAGTTAGAACACAAAGAGACACAAAGAGACGGAGAGAAAGAGAAACAGAGAATTAGACGCCAGCGAGACACAGGGAGACCAGACTGAGAGGAGGCCCTAGAAGGAGGAGAGGAGGAGACGCCAGGGCCGGGCCAGCGGGCGGATGGAGGGGCGCCCGGCAGAGACGTAGCGGCAGGTGGGCCGGGCCGGGCGGGCAGAGAAGCAGCTGCCTCAGCCCGGTGGGGGATGGGAGGGGCAGGCGCTCTGCTGCTGCTGCTGGCTGGGGCGGGGATGGGGGTGGCCTGGAGACCCCCGAAAGGCAAGTGTCCTCTGCGCTGCTCCTGCTCCAAAGACAGTGCCCTGTGCGAGGGCTCCCCGGACCTGCCCGTGAACCTCTCCCCGACCCTGCTGTCGCTGTGAGTGTGGCCCTCCGAGGGCCCGAAGGTGGGGGTCGGAGTCCTGGGACCCCAAGGGTTGGGGAGGGGTGCGGGGTCCCCAAGGAAACGCGGGCCCATCAGGATCCCGGGAGGTGGGCAGTGAAGGATGCCGGGATGTCCGGGATTTGGAGGGCAGCAGAGGGGAGACCCCAGAGGGCGGGGGCGGCACTCGGGGGCTGGGAGGACGGACAGCCAGGGGGTGGGCCAAGCACCCCAGGGTCCTTGCCAAGCGAGGAGGGCAAATGCCGGTCTCTCCTGGGACGTAGGGACACACACCCCGGGGCAGGGCGGCATGCTAGCGTCTCCTGGACGGCAGGAGGCTCTGGTCTGGGGATGGAGCGCTGGAGTGGCTTTCCCCTCACCCCCTCTGCCCGCATGCCCAGCTCCCTCGTGAGGACAGGAGTCACCCAGCTGAAGGCCGGCAGCTTCCTGCGGACACCGTCACTGCACCTGCTGTGAGTGGGGCCCGGCTGAGCCGGCCGCTAGCTCGAGGGAGCGGGCGTCCAGGCACGCGTGTGAGGGTCTGTGCACACGTACATGTGTGTGCGAAAGCATCTGTGTTCGTGCACATGGGTGTGCCCATGCCCGTGTGGGCGGAGGGTGGCGCCCAGGGTGAAATGTCAGACGGGGGCAGTAACTCTGGAAAAATGTCTTCCTTGCTCCCTTGCCAGCCTCTTCACGTCCAACGCCTTCTCCGTGATTGAGGACGACGCGTTTGCCGGCCTGTCCCACCTGCAGTACCTGTGAGTGAGGCCAGGGATGGCAGCAGGTGGGCCCGGGAGGAGAGGAAGGGACTCCCTGTGGCTCCCAGGGTAGGGGCAGACAGCAGCTGCGGCCCTGGGGAGGTGTCTGGACAAGGGCCCCTCCTGCAGGGCAAGAGGCCTGGCTCCTGGGGTGGGGTCAGGGCTGCGGATGAGCCGGGCGATGTCAGCCTGTTCGTCCGTTCCCACCTCTCCGTGCCTCAGGATTCACGAAGGGCCTGGCTGGACAGAGCCTACTTCTGGCCCCACCTGACCTGGGGGAGCCCAGGGGTGGGGTGTGCAAAGGAGCCAGAAACAGGAAATGGTTCAAATGAACAGGAAACAGCTCTGGGTTAGACGGAGGTGGCGATTCTGGGATAGCGTTGACGGTGGCGCTGATGGTGGTAGCGCCGGTGATGACGGGATGACCGTGCTGGCGTTGGTGCTGGTGACGCTGGTGTGGATAACGGCGGTGAGGGGTGTCCCCTTGCTGCTGCCGAAGGGGGAGTGGCGGCATTATTGATAACGGTGGAGTGGGGGTGATGCTGGGAAAATGGCGGACCCAATGGCGATGACTGTGATGTTGACGATGAAGTTTTCAGGGTTGGCGTCAGCGATGATCACCGGCGTTGTAGGGGTTGTGTGTTGACGCTGGTGACGGCTGTGGGCGGGGTGTTGGGTTTGGTGTTAATGGCGACGTTGCTGGCACTGGGTTGGCAATGGTGGCGGAGGTGTTGGTATTTATGAAAACGGTGGCCGTAGTGGTGCCGGTGAGTGAAGATGTGAGTCTTGGGCATACAGGGATGCGGGGCTGGTGCTGATGTTAGTGACGACGGTGGCAGTGCTGGTGACGACGGTGGCAGTCTTGGTGTTGATCATGCAGGTTGTGGGGTTGGCATGGGATTTGGTGATATGATGTTGGTACTGGTGATGTTGGTGACAGGGGTGCCAGTGTGGTGATGATGGCGGCATGGTATGGTATTGGGGAGAATGACAATCATCGGTCTTGGGGTTGACGGCGGTGACAGAGGCGTGGGTGCTGGGATGTGGACATTGGTGTCGGTCGTAAGGGATGATGGCGGAGGTGATGGCGCTGGCAGTGTTCGCAGTGAGGCAATGGCCGCGGGGCCAGGTGCACATTCCCTGGGATTGTTCGAGGCGTTGGGGGAGAATCTGGCACATTCTAGTAGCCCGCGGCTTCCACGGGGTGAGCTCCCCAAGTCCCGCGGGCCTGCCCCTCACCTGCCTTCCCTCCACAGCTTCATCGAGGACAACGAGATCGGCTCCGTCTCCAAGAACGCCCTCAGGGGACTCCGCTCCCTCACACACCTGTGCGTGCCCCTGCTGCCCCCTCTCCCGAGCTCACCTCGCACGCCGGCCCTCGGAGCCGCAGGGCACCCTGGCCGCTGATGACGGTTCCTTCTCCTCCTCCACCAGAAGCCTGGCCAATAACCGTCTGGAAGCCCTCCCCAGATTCCTGTTCCGAGGCCTGGAGACCCTGACTCACGTGTGAGCCAAGGGGCTGGGAGGGTGGAGGATGCGGGAGTGTTTGCGGGCGGAGGGGACATCGGTGCCCACTTCCGGCTGGCACACATCACGGTGGCTGCAATGATTCTCACACTCACCCCGACCCTGGCTGGGGAGGGGGCGGGAGCAGAGCCTGCAGGGGGTGGAAGCCGGGTCGCAGCCCCTCCCCGGCCTCTTGCCCCAGGGACCTCCGCGGGAACCCGTTCCAGTGTGACTGCCGTGTCCTCTGGCTGCTGCAGTGGATGCCCACCGTGAACGCCAGCGTGGGGACCGGGGCCTGCGCGGGCCCCGCCGCCCTGGCCCACAGGCAGCTCCGCCACCTCGACCCCGAGACGTTCAAGTGCAGAGCCATAGGTGGGGGCTTTCCCGGCGGGGTGGGAGGGCTAGCAGGGGGCACGGCTGCGGGGGCCCAGGCGCTCCCCTGGCTCCCCGACCTGCCATGTCCCGGCTGTGAGAGCCTGAGCAAGCAGCATCAGCTTTCTGAGCCTCAGTTTCCTCATCTGCAAAATGAGGGTAATAAACAGGGGCGTAGGGCTGCCGTGAGAACTCAATGATGCATCCACTCGTGCACGGCGCGTGGCGCAGGGCCTGGGACAGGAGGCCTTTATAAATGTCCACTGCCATTGTTGGTAAAAGACTGATCACGTTAAAAATACTTGAGTGCCAGCTGCTGTGCTAAGAACTGTGGTGCAACCTCGCCTCCCTTACATTTCCTTTTTCTTCTTCATAAACATTCGTGGGTGCTGGGCAGTGGAGAGGGGACAGGAGGACGAGGACAGCCTGGGCCTTGGCCTCACAGAGCCCACCGTGCAGGGCAAGGCCACCTCCGGACAGTGACTGCCCCGGGAGAGTTTATCGGGGTGGAGATGGGGGGGGGAAGAGGGGTTGGGCCAGGACGCCGGGAGCCCTGGGGGCTGCGGGAGGCCCAGAGCCGGGGCCACACAGACCTGGAGGGACAGGAAGGGCCTCCTGAAGGAGTGGACACCCGAGTTTGAGCCGGAAGGATCTCGGCACAGATGCTGTTAATTCAATAATGGCAGTAATTATCATCTAAGCGTAACACCTGTTTTTGGTCTGTGGGACTCGCAGGACAAGGGATTTAATTTAGGGGCTGCTCTTGATTCAAGTCACTCAGCAAACATTCACCGAGGTCCCCTCCGCAACCCTGTGCAACGTGGACACGCTGTGGGGACGAGCAAAGCGCTGAGCTCTGGCCGCCTGGACTTACAGTCCTGAGGGTTTGGGGAGACAGACATGAAATGAATATTCCACAAATAGATGTGCCCTCACGGTGTGACAAACGCAGGGGGTGATGGGAGGTTGGGGGGGGTGCTGCAGGGAGCCAAAGGAGGCTTCTCTGAAGAGGGGACATTAGAGCTGCATTTAGCTAAGCGAAGAACAGAGGGAAGGGCACTCCAGAGGGAGGGAACAGCATGCACGATGGCCCTGAGGCAGCATAGAGCCTGCCCTATTTGAGGCTCGAAAGAAGGCAGGTGTGGCTTTGGGGTAGTGGCTGGAGGGACACAGATGAGGTCAAAGGTGGCAGGGGCCTCACTGTGGCAGGACTTTGAAACCCACAAAGAGGAGCAAAGACTTTATACTGAGGGCCATGGGGAGCCAGGGAGGGTTTTAAGCGGGAGGTGATCTGATGGCCATTTTTAAAAGATCCCCTTTGGGTGGACATCCGTGGCGGTTTGACTTGTTGCCTCAACCTCGGCACCTAGAAACGGGGCCTGGCACGTAGAGTGACATAGCACAACCTGGAGTCAACGCCTGGCTCCGCCACTAACGAGCTGGACAGCCATGGTACTAAACTGTCATTAGGGCTGAGCTGCTGTAACGAGGCCAAAACCCCACAAATTACAGACAGCAGAGTCCGAGGTGAGCGGTCCGGGTGGGCAGGGCAGTCCCCGGGCATCATCCTTACCGTTGGAAACAGGCTGTGGCACGTACGTCCGCGAGCCAGATCAAGTCCGGGACACGCTGTTTCCGCACAAGCAAGCGAGGCGGACGTGACAGCTGTCGCTTCTGCCCCTGTGCCACCGGGAGCTTGGTCTCGGCGGCCACACCTGACTGCCGGGGAGGGCACGAGGGAGGGTGTGGGGACCGTGTGGCCTCCAGCTGGGCGGCTCCAATCCTATTTCCTGGAGGATGGGAAGGATGTATTTTGTTGGACAACAGGCTGCCTTTGCCACTCAGCCTCAGTTTCCCGATCGGCAAAGTGGAGATGATAACAGAGTGTATCTCACAGGGAGGTTGTGCATTAACAAATACGCTGTCTCTAAGGGATTATTTGATGATGCCACAGCTTGGAAAATACGGGTCACCGTGTTGCCGTGAGTTAACACAGCTGTAGATAAAATTCCACCTGTAGGTCCCTACGAGGTGAGCACCGTGGGTGGCCCTTGTTTCGGAGATGTGCAAACCGAGGCTCAGCGATGAGGACCCTCGGGGTCCCCTGGGCCTGCCTGACTCTCTCCTGCCACCCCCAGAGCTGTCCTGGTTCCAGACGGTCGGGGAGTCGGCGCTGGGCGTGGAGCCCTTCTCCTACCAGGGGGAGCCCCACGTCGTCCTGGCCCAGCCCTTCGCCGGCCGCTGCCTGGTTCTCTCCTGGGACTACAGCCTGCAGCGCTTCCGGCCTGAGGAAGAGCTGTCCGGTGAGCCCCCTCCCCGCCCTCCTGCCTGCCCCGTGGCCTGCCTGGCGGCCTGACCTGCCCCCCCACCCACAGCGCCGTCGGTGGTGTCCTGCAAGCCGCTGGTGCTGGGCCCCAGCCTCTTCGTGCTGGCCGCCCGCCTGTGGGGAGGCTCTCAGCTGTGGGCGCGGCCCAGCCCCGGCCTGCGCCTGGCTCCGACGCAGGCCCTGGCCCCGCGGCGGCTGCTGCGGCCCAACGACGCCGAGCTCCTGTGGCTGGACGGGCAGCCCTGCTTCGTGGTGGCCGACGCCTCCAAGGCGGGCAGCACCACGCTGCTGTGCCGTGACGGGCCCGGCTTCTATCCGCGCCAGAGCCTGCACGCCTGGCACCGGGACACGGACGCGGAGGCCCTCGAGCTGGATGGCCGGCCCCACCTGCTGCTGGCCTCGGCCTCCCAGCGGCCCGTGCTCTTCCACTGGGTGGGCGGCCGCTTCGAGAGGCGCACAGACATCCCCGAGGCCGAGGATGTCTACGCCACACGCCACTTCCAGGCCGGTGGAGATGTGTTTCTGTGCCTGACACGCTACATCGGGGACTCCATGGTGAGGCTGGGCTGGTCGGGGGCGCGGGCTGCGGGGCAGCTTGGGGGGGCACAAGCCCGGCCTCACACTGGGGCCAACGCCCGTAGGGGCCTGGCTCTTCAGCTCCGACGCTACCTGCACACTAGACTCTAAACTCTGGCCCAGCCCACACGCTGACCTTTGTACTATGACCCCACCCCAACACGGACACCCAGACCGTGCCCCTCCAGGCTGGCTGGCTCTGAACCACTCCCTGCCCCCACTCCCAGCCCCCCGAGATCCTGATTCCACTCCCAGCCTCTGGCTCTGTGGCTCTGGCACCCCAGGACTTAACCTGGGCCGTGCCCACCCCCACCCTGACACTCCGAAACCCCCGCTCACCCCTCCAGCACTCTCCTTCCGAGGGAGGCGCAGCCAGGGGAGGGTTCTGAGCCTGGAAGGGCCCTGATCTGACTCAGGTGTTCACTGGGGCTGTGTGTGACCAGGGAGGAGGCTGGGCCAGCGGGGTGGGACAGCGGCTGTGCCCACTGCTGACCGAGTCTGCGGGGGTGTGAGGGACAGAGGGGCCAGACATCTCCCAGCCGGTGGCCCGAGCCGCTGGGCGGTGCTTTCTTTAGGAAGATGAGAAAGCTGTGGGGGTTTGGGGACCTACAGGCTTGTGTCTCCAAGCTGCTCAAGTCCTCTGGGGCCACCCAGGCCCCCAGGCCCTCACCAGCGGCTGCCCCCGCAGGCCATGCGCTGGGACGGCTCCATGTTCCGCCTGCTGCAGCGACTTCCGTCCCGCGGCGCCCACGTCTTCCAGCCTCTGCTCGTTGCCAGGGACCAGCTGGCCATCCTGGGCAGCGACTTCGCCTTCAGCCAGGTTTTCCGCCTCGAGCCTGACAAGGGGCTCCTGGAGCCGCTGCAGGAGCTGGGGCCGCCGGCCTTGGTGGCACCCCGCGCCTTTGCCCACGTCACCGTGGCCGGCAGACGCTTCCTGTTTGCTGCTTGCTTCAAGGGCCCCACGCAGATCTACCAGCATCACGAGATCGACCTCAGTGCCTGAGACCCTGGACGCGGCGCCGGGGACTGGCCTAGGGCGTCTTAGGCTCTGGACGCTTCCGTGGCCGGCCTCCAGGCCAGGTCCTGCAAGATACTGACCGCAGGCCAAGGTCGTCCGCCACAGGTCTAGGCCTTGGCCCACGGGACCTTCCAGGCCGCCCTTCCAATCTGAAGCGACATCTTGGCCGGGGCTGACACCCCCGCCGGGGCAACTTGCAGGCTCAGGCTGGGCCCTGCACAGAGCTGGAATGCGAGTCGGCGCCCCTCCTGCCCCCCCTCTCCCTGCTCCCCAGGGAGGTACTGAGAAGGAGACAGCACTGCCTTCCCCCCAAACTGGAAACGTGGAGGAACAGCCGCCTCGCCGACGCCCCGCTGCTCCTGGGCACCCCCGCGGCTGCGGTGCCTGCGCCACAAAGGGTGGGACCCGGGGAGGTGTCTCCGGAATCCTGGGCACCCAGCAGGGGCGAGGGCAAAGTGTATGGTTCAATAAATGCTCTGTGCGCCACCTCGCCCGGGCGTCGTGGGCTCTCGGGGACCGGGTCTGGTGAAGGGTGTGGGGGAGGGGCGGGTCCCGGGAGCGGTGCTGGGCTGTGGGGGAGGGGCCCCAGGGAAGCCACCGCTGGGCCTGAGTGTCGCTTTGCGATTATGGGGGGTCTCGGGGGATGTTTGAGGGATGGACGGGCATGATTAGGAGACAGGTCATGAGTTTATTGTGGGTCTCTTTTTGAGGTCATGTCTCAGAGCATCGGAGGAGATATTTTTGGGTGTTTTGAAGAGTCTGGGGCATTTTACGGGTTGGCTCATGGGAACATTTTCTATGCCTTGTTGGGTACTGGGGAGTCTCAAAGGAGTCTGGGGCTTGGAAATTCTTACAGAATGTGGTCGTTGTACATTATTAGAGGATCATGGGGACATATTTAAAGCTCTCACAGGGACATTTGGGTATTTGGAAAGGTCTCATGAGAAAGTGGGGTCTCAGGGGTACGTGAGAGGGTCCTGGGGCCTTCTGCTGTAGTCACAAGCTGTCTGAGCGCGTCGCCCTGACACAGGGCCCGGCAGACTGGTTTCCCAGGGATGGTCCCAGTGTGCCCCGGAGCGTCCCAGCACTCCCTGTGGTTAGAGCTCTCTCTCACTCTCAAAAGTGCCCCCCGCTGGGCCACTAGAAAACCTTAAATTTCACATGAGGCTCCCAAGGGCCATGGCAGCAGGGGCAGACCCCGTGCCACCCACCGGGCCTTGAGGGGGCAGCCTGGGGATCTTCCCACAGCGAGGTTCAGCTGCCAGCCTCTGTGCCACCCCCGGTGTACGGCCACCTTCTCCTGGCCCCTCAAACCCCGCCCCAACGCATACACAGAGAGTCAGGAGGCTGCTTGTGCCAGAGGCGAGATCATTTTAGATTAAAACTTGAACAAAGAGACCCTCCTGGGAGAGGCCAGCCGAGGCCCTGGCAAGACAGCGTGGGGAAAGGAGGAGAATTCCACCCCGGAGTTCCGGCTCCCGTGCAGAGCCGGGACCTGGGGACAGAGAAAGGCTCTCCGTGCTCTTCCGGCCGGTCGGTCCTCAGCAGTTATGGGCTGAGCCTGGGAGAGGCGGCAGGGTCAGTTCGCGAGGTGGGTGGAGTTCTTTCTTTGCAGGGTGTGTGTATGCATATATGCACACACACCCCTCGTCCCCCGCGTTCCCCTCAGCCCCGTGCTGTCCCTGCCTTACCTGGAGTGATGAGAGGCGGAGCATCCCCCGATTGGCGACTAGGGAGACAGAGGTGGTGAGCGCCATACCTGCCCCCACCCGCCCTCTCCCGCAGGACTAGCGGATTCCCAGCTTGCCCAGACACGGCCTCCTGGCTGGTTTTCCATTGTAGGGTTGTACAATCCCAGGGATCAAAGCATTTCAGGATTTGGAGCCCTCTGGGGACGATTAGCTATGAATAATAAACCCGGGAAATCTTAGTAGCAGGAACCGTCCAGGGCAGAGCCTGGAGGCCTGTCCTCTTCCTGCGAGATTTAGCTCTTTTCCCCTGAAAAGCGTCTGCCCAGCATGAGGCAGGCGTGCCTGCACCTGAACCACCTTACCTGGGCTTCTGGCGGAACTTGCATTTGCATTTTCCACCTGTTGGGGAGAGGTGAGTGGTCAGGGGAGGAGGCCCTGGCCCTGCCCCGCCGGCTCCCGCCGCTCCCGCACTCACTCATGACGACGACGATTCCGATGGTGCTCAGAACCACGGCGCAGATGAGCCCGCCGATCTGGAGGCTGTGCCAGTCTAGGGGGAAAGCAGAGGGGACCTCGATGCCAGCCTGTGTCCTCCTCATCCACCCCCCGACACCTGACAAATAAGTCCTGAGCACCTATGATGTGCGGGGTGTGGTCAGAGGACAAAATCCCAGGCGCTCACATCCTAGTTCACGCACAAGCGAGCTCTCGAAGGCTCAAGCGGGCGTGAGCCGTCTGCAGAGAAGCTGGGGAGGGGACAGACAGTCGGAGGGCGGCGCTTCTAGAGAGAGGGGTCAGGGAAGCCCCTTTGAGGAGGCTGCGTCTGAGCAGCGGCTGAGGGCGATGCGCTGTCTGAGCAACCGCGAGGCCCGTGTGGTTGGAGGTGAGGGCGGGAGGGAGGCCGGGAGGGAGGGCAGACCACGAGAAGCTGGAGGCCCCATGAGGATTTCGGTGGAACAGCTCACGGCCTCCAGCTTTTCCCAAGTCACACCTTCCCCCAGCTGTTGATTTGAAGCAAACAATGGCTTCTTGTGGCCTGTCCTCATCCCCTCCACGCCTCTAACTCTCTTGCTGCAATAGAACCTTCCCAAGACCACAGGCTGCCACCTCTTGTTCCTTTAATGCACCGCGTCTACTGCTCAATGCCCCAATCCTAGTCCCCCCGACCCTGCCTCTGTATCGCCCACACCAGACCCTCGCCCAGCCCCGTGTGGGACCCTTGGCATAAAATAGCAGCGGGGTTGAGGGAGGGGAAGCGGGGGCACCAGCTCTCACCATAGTAGAAAGGACTGTTTTTATCTGCAAGGAAAGAAAAAAGAACATGAGCTCAGGACAATAGCCGGGGTCCCAGGGGAGGAGGGGGGATGGGCAGAGGGGTCCAGTCTGACTCACCTTCGGGGTCGTTGGCGTCCAGGGCGGGCAGGCCTGGCGGGGAGAAGCGGGGAAGTGGGGGAGATGGTGACGCTGGCTTAGCAGAGCCCTCGGGCAGGGCCGGTGGAGGCTCAGGGGCCTCGGGGGAGGGTCCCCTGAGGGACAGCACGTCCCATCGTGGAAATGTGGACTTGCCCACTC
>NW_012149263.1:950257-1001886 GCF_000956105.1 Propithecus coquereli | reverse complement strand
CCCTGAAATCACTAGTGTGACACTTCTTACCCTCAAGGATATACTGTCCTAAGAGACGCACCACCTCCCCGGGGGAGGCAGAAAAGCACACGAGAGAGGCAGGAGGCTTGGCCACCACCCGGCTGGGGGCTCCCGGGGAAGAGGCAGCTCCGGGGACAGGCACTCACCTGCCAGGAGGAAGAACAGGCTCAGGGCGGCCTCCTGCATGTCAGCGCTGGCCTAGAGGGGTCCAGAGGCGGGTCCAGCGTTAGCAGGGCCACTGGCCCACCAGGCCCTGTGCCTTTGGGCCCACCACCTGCCCCTGTCCCCAGCCAGGGTGCTCAGCCCCCTGGGGCGGGAAGGTGGGGTTGAGACTACGGGGCTGAGAGAGAGGAAGGAGCCCGGAAGTGACGTGGGGGCTGGGCCAGAACTCAGACCTGGCGAGGGAGCGGCTGGAACAACTCACTGGACAGGACTTTAAGCCCCCGAGACCAAGTGAGGGTGGCAGTGCCCACTGTTGTCCTCGTACAGATGGGGAAACTGAGGCTCCGAGAGGTTAGAGTAGGTGCCCGGGGTCGCCTGGCCAGGAAGCAGGATTTAACCCGGGCCCGGCTCCCCAGCAGCTGCTCTAACTCAGGACTGTCAGGGCCCTGGGGCGTTGTGGGAAATGTTGGCAGCCGGGTGGCAGGAGGCCCGGTTCTGGGAGCGTCTCCCATAGACAGCTCAGAGCCTGCCCGGCCCTGCCCCGACTCCGCAGGCATCGGGCGGGGCGCTGCGCTGTGGGGAGGAGACATCTGCAGGCTGGGGTGGGGGTCGGTCGGGGGGGGACAAACTTGGCCTGGCTGCAGCCACAGCCCCATCTCTGTCCCCCCTGCCTCTACCCCCTCCCAGCCCCAGCCCTGGCCGGGCAGCCCCCTGCTCTTGCTCCCCAGCCCCTGACCCACCCTGGGCCCTGCCAGGCTCCTCCTGGCAACAAACGCTCCCTCTTTCTCAGGTAGGCCTCTCCAGCCTGGCATGGCGCTATCCTCCCACCCCGTGAGCCCGCGGTAGGGCCCCTGCCGTCTCCCGCACCCTGCGTAACCTTGACAGCGAGAGCCCACGCTCACTCCTCTCGCCCTGTGCCCGCGCTGTCAGTGACCTTGCTGATTTCACTCATTGCGGCGCCTTCCGCCCCTGCGGTCACCCATTATGTCCTCACTTCACCGAGGGCAGAACCCACGCTCAGAGAGGGGACGGCGCGGTCGGCAACCACCTGTGCAGGCGTTTCCCGAATGTTCCCGTGGACTCCTCCCCTCCGTCTCCCCGTGCCCGGGAATCCCCAGCGTCCAGTTAAGTCCAGACGCTGGCCTCACAGTTTTAGTCTGAGCAACCGCTTTTCTGCAGGAAGAGGCCCGCAGCCTCGGGGAGCATCATGCAGCCATTTAGGACCCAGAAGAGTGTCGGGAGCGGGCGTGGGCTGGCGGGCAGGGCGGCACAGCGGTGTGGGCACAGGCCGCGGTGGCCTGCTGTTGTCAAAGCCGCCTCGGGAGGCTGTCACTCCGCGACGATACTAATACCGGTGGTGACAGCCGGTGCCCACCGAGACGTCACCCCACGCCAGACGCTTTCTCAGTCGTCACACTTATTCACTCGCATGATCTCCGCAGCTGGGCGAAGTTGGTGCCATTGTTGGCCCACGTTGCCGTTGCAACCCTGTCCCCCCTGCCCTGTGCCTGCGGCCCCGTGGCTGCCTGCGGAGACTCACTCTCACGCCTCTTTCCACAGGGCCCTCCCGGCCACTCCTGGCCTGTGACACCCGCCATCCCCCATTCCCATGACATCACCCAGCGCCCGACACAGGAGGCTGATCAGTGGCGTCAGCCTCGGGGGCCTCTGCACGACAGTTTCCAGCCGGCTTTTCCGGAGGCTGCAGGGAGCCGGGAGCTGGGTGGCCGCCCTCACCCCTGGGTGCTCCTGCAGTGCAGGAGGTGGGATGGCTTAGAGTGGGGGCAGCCCGCCCACCCCACTCTGCTCTCCCTTCTGTTAGGGGTGTGTGGCACACCCCTCCCCTCTGTCCCTGAGCGCCCCAACCAACTCCCCATTGTGTAGCCTCCCAGACAGCCACATGCCCTTTCCCTAGAGGTCTCCGGAACCCACGTGCTCCCAACGCCCGGACACCCGGGTCCACCCGCTCTCTCCCTGTCTGCCCAGAGTCCCCCAATCCACCTAGATACCCCTGGTCCACTTGGACACCCCCATCCACCCAGGCACCCCCAGTCCAGATACCTCCCATCTACCCAGACTCCACCAGTCTTTCCAGACACCCCAACCCCACTTGGGGGTCTCACCCTCACCCCAGCTGGCTCACCCCAGTCCCCCGGAGGATGATGGGGGAGGGTCACAGCAGGGGAAGAGTTTTCTCCAACCTCCTGCCCCCAGAGAAGGCCCTTGAACGGGGAAGGTTCTGGGGCCTTCAGAGCAGAGCCCCTGTGTGGCGGGGACAGTTGGGGGTGGCAGGGAGAAAGCGAAAGCAGAGCCAGAGCGGGCTTGGCGGGAGGGCGCCCAGCGCTCACCTGCGCGGCTCACCAGGTTCCGGGGAAATCGGGGCTGCCAAGCCCGAGTGCAGCCTTTACCCGAGGCTGCCACGCCCTGAGCAAACCTGGGCAGGTAGAGAACAAGTCAGACTCCCCAAGGCTCAGGGCCTCCCCCACCCCATTCCTGCTCTTAAAGAGACAGCCTCGCCCCTCCCCCACCACTGGCGCAGAGGGCTCCGTGGGGTCACCTGAGGCCAGGGCAGCCTCAGGTGTGGGGGAAGCATAGGGTGGGCTGAAACTTGGCCTCTTGAATTAATTAGGGGAGGGGCCTTCTCTCTAATCTCCTGTGCCCAGAGAGGGGCCTGGAAGGGGGAAGATTCTGGGATCCTTAACAGCACGGCTTCTGCCTTGCAGGGCTGTGGAGGAAGGGGACCCTCTGATGTACAACCTGACTCCTTTCACTTAGGAGGTGCTTTGCTCGGGGAAGGGATTGCTGGCAATTACGGGGGACTCAAAGTCCCCTTCCAGGCCATATCTTGCTGTCGGCGTGGCTTGAGGCTCAGCCAAAGATGCTGGTACAACCAAAGTCATGAAGTGGCGGCGGGGCGAACATGGGGGAGAGGCTGGAACAGTGAGTAGGGGTCAGGTGGGGGCTGTGGGGCCTTAGACCAGGCCGTAAGCCCCGCCCTGGGAAACTGAGGGCTGGCCCCCAAGCACCAGCCCAGGCTCTCCCCGAGGGTGCAGGAAGCCAGAGGCCTGGGTCTCGGGAGTGGGCGCTGGGCTGGGGGCTGCCTGCGGCCCCGCTCCAGATGCGGCCCCCTGCCCTGTGCAGCTCCCCCGCTGCCTCCCTCTTCTCTGCCGCCTCGTCCAGGCGTCCCTTCCGCTGGGGTCTGTGCAGGCCCCCCCATGGTCCCAGTTGGGGGTTCCCCCTCCCCTCAATTCCGCCTTCTCAGACAGAGGGACTTTTGTCCGGGGCTGGATGCAGAACAAGGCGTCTTTGAGCGGCTGGAGGAGGATTGGGGTCACAAGGAGGGGCAGGGCCAGAGAGGGGTGGCTCTGTGATGGCCACCAGCTGGACCCAGGTGACCCCCAGCACCACCATCGAGGGGTGGGAAGGGGGCTCGGGAGCCAGGCCGGCCGGGGATGGGGAAAGGGGCTCAGGTCCAGGCTCTGCTGGGGGCCGGCCTGGGGAGCAGGGAGAAGGACCCCCTACTCCTCACTGGGCAGGGACTGGGGCAAGGAACGCCCGCCCAGCCGCATGCTTCCCTTACGTGGTTCCCTGGGGAAATTTCTCTATCCCAGGTCTTAGACGAGGACAAGGCCCCCTACCTCCCACCCCATCAAGGAGGGGCCAGTCCCCAGAGGAGCAGAGAGGGCACCCAGGGTGGGGCTCAAAGCAGGAGGCTCAGGAGGAGATAGGAGCAGAGGAAGGGGAGACCTGGAGGCCAGTCTGCCCAAGGGGGTCTTTGTGTCTGTGCGGAGAGCATCTCTTCCCCAGACACGAGGTTGAGTGTCTCTGGGAAGACCCCTTGGTGGTTTGGGGAGTGGGGTGGTGTCTCCCTCTGCTGGGAGTCCTCGGAACTGCAGGCGTCCGAGAGCCGGGCGGCTGGGAAGCGGGCGCCCTGGGCTTTGTCAGCCTGCGAACTCTGGTGCTGAGGGCCAGGCAAGAATTGCAATGAGTGCAGCAGGACAGGTGTGCAGGACAGGTGTGATACCGTAAGGCATGGTGGCAACGGGTAAGCTGGAGAGCTATTGTCCTGTCTAACAAGACTGGAGCAAGTCCCTGTGAGATACTGAGGTATGACCCAGGTACCCTGCCGAGGGACAGAGGCCAGGCGATGGCAAATGTGCGGTGTGCTGCCACCTGGGAGGGGGATATCTTTGGAGAGCAGCGGCCACGCTGCTTCCGCGGAGGGAACCGGGCGGCTGGAGAACGGGTGGAAGGGAGCATCACACGCCCTCGTTCACCTTTTGAATTTTACATCCTGAAAATGAACCACCTTTAAAATGTTTAACCGAAGAAAGCAGAGGATCGCCTCTGCATCAGCGGTCCCCAGCCTTTTTGACACCAGGGACAGCTTTCGAGGAAGACAGTTTTTCTGCGGATGGGGGGACTGGGGGTGTCGCCACCTGGGCTCCACCTCAGGGCATCAGGTTTTGGATCCTCACGGGCAGCGCAGCCTGGACCCCTGGCGCGCGCAGTTTGCAGTGGGTTCCCGCAGCTGCCAGGGTCTGATGGCCGCTGATCTGATGGGGCGGGGGCGGGGCTGGGCGGTGATGCGGGGATGGGGAGCGGCTGTGGGTGCAGGTGGGGCCTCGCTAGCTCGTTCTCCGCCTGGTGCCTGGCCGGCTGCAGACCCGCGCCGGTTTGTGGCCCCAGGTGTTGGGAGCTGCAGCTCTACGAGGTTTGAGCTAATTGCCGCTGTATTTCTGACAGATGTCAGAAATCTGAATCTCTATGCGGAATTCCCAATGTTAAAAGTTGGCTCAGACTTAAAAAAAAAAAATTATGCAGGTCAAACGAAACACGTATAAGGCCTGGTTTCAGCCTGGGGGACCACCAGGTAGAGCCTTCTGACAGCTCTGCGTTTGTAATCGCCGTGGTCTTACGTTCTGACGAACCCATAAGGGCTCGTACCCAACCCCGGCCAATGATAAAGTCTCTCTGGGTTGGACCTGAACATGCCACACACAAGCGTGAGTTGGGCTGGGGCTGGGCCTGGGGTGTATGGCCAGGAGGACTCTGAGACCCCCGTGTGACAGGCACTGAGACTCCGGCAAAGGGCTGTAGGGAGCGGAGCACATGCAGCCACTGGTGCCCTGTCAGGGTCCGGTCTCTTCTGGAGCGAGGCTCCCAGGCTGATTTCACTTGGGTCCTATTTTAAATTGTGCATAGATATAACATACATTTTACATATTAATATATGGATAATGAAAATATTTGAAATAGTTCCTTCATTTTGCTTCTGAAATCATTTTGTCCTGAAGAACCTGTTGCAGCTACGATTGGCTGTGATTTCTCAGCATCCTAGGAATTCTTGCAAAACGAGAAAAACCAAACCTACAGATAGTTTCCGAATATCACAGTTTTCAAAAACGCCAAACTAAAACACAAAATCAAAGCCATGGGGTGTTATGTGGTCATTGATTCCAACTTTTATTGATTTTTTTGCTTTTTTCTTTTTAATTATTATGGGAACGTAAGAGTTGTGTATCTTTATAGGATACGTGTGATGTTTTGATACAGGCGTGATGTGAATTGATCGCGTCGGGGTAATTGGGGTATCCGTCACTGTTATCGATTTCGTTTCGGGAATTTTATTGTCCTTGACTTCAGGCTGTGGGTGTTCCTGCAGCCTCCTGGCAGATGTAGGGACCCTACGTGGGCCACCCTGGGTGGGGGAGCTGGGGGCACCCAAGGTGAGGGGTGCAGTTGGGCGGGGCCCTGCCTTCCCGGGTGGAGCCTGAGCGGCCAGGCTGATGGGCTGGGGGGGCGTGGTTGCGGCGACGTGCCACAGCCCCACTTCCTGGGCAAGACAGGGACAGGGAGGCCGGTGGACAGGTGGATGCGGCTCCCTGGGGTCTCCGGATGCAGCGCCTGTGGGAGGAGAGCAGGAGCTGGCAGGTGGCCCTGCCCTGCCACCTTGGGGTGGTGTGGCCGCGGGCATGTCACTGTTTGGCTTCCAGGAGCTGTGTGAGGTGCCACACGGGGTGGCCAGGGACCTACAGGCCCCCTTGAGATCTGCTCCCCGCCCAGAGAAGCTAGAAAAGTAGATCCTGATTTTTAAATATCGTTGACTGATGTTTAGTTTTCTTAACACTTTATAGAGCAAATAACTTGGGAGGTTCACTTGAGGCCAGGAGTTCAAGAAAAGCCTGGGCAACATAGGGAGTCCCTGCCCCTAAAAATTAAAAAAAATTAACCAGGCTCAGCGGCTGAAGTCCCAGCTTCTCAGGAGGCTGAGGTGGGAGGATCCCTCGAGGCCAGGAGTTTGAGGCTGCAGTGAGCTGTGATTGGGCCGCTGCACTCCAGCCTGGCAATATAGTGAGAGAAAGCAAATGAGACAAAATATTAGGACCTGGTGACCCTGCATGAAAGACATTTGGGTTCATTGTACTGGTTATGTCAGTTTTCTATAGCTGAAAAAATTCAAAATAAAAGTTGGGAAAAAAGTCCATAAAAATGAAAAATTAAAGTTAATGCAAAATAATATAGCATGAGATAAAAAACATCACTGAAAGAAAGGAGGCAAAAGTAAATTTGGAATCGAGTAACCTAAAAGTTAAACAGAATCCAATTGAATTTAAGAGATTATGTACTTATGCATACTGCTATATGTTTTATATCAAATCTTTTTTATGTGTATATGTCTATTTTCCCCTTTTAGATAAAAGCCTGTGTTCATTCTGGCCCTCCCACGATGTCTTTCTTTTGGTTTCTCCGGGATTGACTCGAATTCCATGACCCCTTGGGGCCCAGCTCTGTCCCTTCATGGCTGCAGCGGCTTAACCCCCGGCAGGGTGGCGCTGGGCTGGCAAGCTCCCACCTGGCTGCGGAGGCAGGACGATGAGTCTGCAGTTCTAAGAGCCTGGCTGGCACCCTCGGCCACGGGGAGGCACTGACCCAGCAGCCTGCTGGCAGCCGGGGCCCCTCTCAGCATCCCCCGCCTCCCCCTGCACTCTGGCGTCCAGAAAGATGGTGCTTGGCCCGGCCCGTGCCAGCGCCGCAGCCCTGTGCTCGCCGACTGTCTCTCTCTGCTCTCGGCTACCCGTGCCGCCCGCTGCGGGACTCACTGCCTGCCAGGCAGGTTTGGTTCCTCCTGCTGGGGAAACTGTGGCACGTGGGCTCAGGCACGGAGCAGCAAGTCGCTGGCTTAATTAAGGGTCAGAGTCTAGATCCCAACCCAGGTCTGGCTCCACAGCCCACGTGGATGCAGGGGGTGCGGGGGGGGGGGCCAAAAAACAGCAGGGCATTTGAAGAGGGGGTATGAGTCGAGAGGATCTTTCCAGAACCAACCGCCTCTCCCCCTCCACTGTCCCCACCCTGGCCCGGCCTCCGTCCCCTCCTGCCTGGACACCCCAGCGGCCTCCTCCCTGGTCTCCTGCTCTGTCCGTGCCCCTATGGCCTGCTCCCTACCTGCAGCCAGAGGGAGCCTGGGGACACCTGAGTCAGGTCAGGGCCCTCCTGGCTCAGAGCCCTGCCCGGGCTGCACCTGGCTCCAGGTAACAGCAAAGTCCTCAGCTCAACCCATGACCTCTACCTGGTCCCTGTCCCAGCCCCTGACGGATTTACGCTTCCCCTAGACGTGCCTGTGGGTCCCTCCCTTGTCTTTTTTCAGGGTTTTGCTCACACCCCACCTTCCCAACGGGCCTTTCCTTGGCCACCCGATCTGCAGCCACGTCTTACACCTGGAAGCCACCGCCCCTGCCTATTCTGTTCTCTGTTTTTCCATAGCACCAGCATGTGGCCCCCAACATTCTGTAGAATATACACTTACTGGTTAAGTCCGTGGTCTCTCTCCCCTGTGAAATCTCAGCGTAGAACACAGGGCCTGACACATAGTAGGTGCTCAGAAAATATTCGCTGAGTGAAGGAAAATCGTTCTTGCTAGTTACTATATATTCCAGGCCCCACGCAGATGAATCAGGCACCCCACTCCTTAAGTTGGCCACAGCTTTAGGGGCACACAGTAGGCCCGCAGGTGGAGAGGGAAGGAACTCAGAGCCAGACAGCCTGGGTTCAAATCCCAGATCTACCACTTTCTTTGCTGTGTGACCTCAGGCAAACAAGTCTCCCTTCCTGGGCCTCAGTTTCCCCATCTGTACAACTGGGCTAATAATAGCCCTCGCTCTGCAGGGCTGCCCTTTGGATTCAATGGTGTTGTTGTGTGAGATGCTGACAGCGTGACTAACTCTGAAAGCTGGTCCCCTTCCTGGAAGGGGATGGAGTGGGAGGGATGCGGCTGTGTGTTTTCCAACAGCCAACAATGGGACTCTTGTGAGCTTGGGCCCTCAGGCGTGGAAAACACATTCCCCCTGTGGGTTCTGGACAAAAGTCTCAGGTCCCAGAGCGGAGGTTTACCAGGGCCTTTACATTCTTTGAAGATTGTTGCAACAAGAAATATTGGTTTGGGGATTGTGAGGACGTTGGGGTGGGCTCCCGTTTTACCATCTCTCCCTGCAAGGAGCAGCCAGATCTCTCCCACCTACAGCTCCTAAGGATAGAATCCGATAGGCTTAAGACAATCTCTGGGCCATGACGATTGGTTCAGTGGGGTCCAATCAAAGTCAAACATAGGAATTTTGTTTAGTTAGTACTTAGGGTAAGAAAAGATTTGGGTTTGGGGCAGTGGGGAATACACATTTGAGGCCCAGAAACTCTGCAGTTATTTTGCTACCACAAGAAAAGCCATACCATAGAGACAAAGCTAATACTATAAAGAGGACCACAAACCAAGAAAAATGCTGAGAAATTGAGTCAGCACCCTGATCAAACCGTGCCTGATCTCCCTCTGGGAGTTTCAGTTATGTAATCTAAAATTTTGACTTGAGTTTATTTGAATGAGGGTCTCTGTTACTTGTAACCAAAACAACCAAACTGGTATATGGAGAAATTCTGTGGCCCCAGACTCACTGCACTTTCACTGGGATATGTCACATGATTTTTACTTAGTTTGAGCCAATGTATTTCTTTTAGCTTAAATCAGTTCAAGAGTCTCTAGAGGCCGATAAGTGCTCACGTCTGCCAGGTGAGGGCTCTCTCTGCAGACAAACAGGGGGACAGACATCTTTGAAACGAACACAGAGGGGCTGCCGGACCTGTTCTTCCCAAATTCCACCTTGAAGAAGCACAATAAGCTGGCAGAGCTAAAGGACTCGGCAGAAACAGAAGCGCAAGTTCCTGGGAATTCAACAGTCTGCCCGTCAAAGGTGGTGAGGTGCGAGTGCCTTGTCGCCTGGCCAGTGCCAGGGGAGAGTGGGTGGCAGCCAAAGATGCCCCGAGGATCCCGCATCTCTGCCGTGGCCCATGGGAGGAGGGGGAGCGGGGCACGGCGGGGGCGGAGGCCTCTCAGTGGCAGAATTGCTCACAGCACTACCCGGCCCAGAAGGCCTCCCTGGCCGGCTGGTACCTGCCCCTGTGGAGCAGCCACACTGGGCCGGGGGGGCACAGTCGGTGCCGGTGGGCGCACAGCCCGAGGCACACTGGCGGCCCCCTGGCACGGCGTCGGGGAGGCCAGGCTCGGCCCAGGAGCTGGGACAGGAGGAGCTGCGGAACTCGTAGTGGCTGTGGGGACGCCAGGCCAGCTCTGGAGGAGCACAACTAATTCACCACAAGGACATCAGCTCACTGCCCCGAGCTCAAATTCTGTCCCCTGCTACCTCCCCAGCGCCCGGCGCACGGCAAGCCTCGACGAACATTTGTTGAAAGCACTCATGACTGTACTGAGGCTCTTCTCTGAAGCATTTATTTGTTCAACTTTGAGCATCTACTACACGCCAGGGACGTTCTAGGGACGGGGGACACGGCAGTGACTAAGACAGAAGTCCCCGACCTCAAGGGGCAGATGCTCTAGAGCAGAGGTTGACAAGCCACGCCCCGGGCCAAATCTGGCCCGCCACCTGTTTCTGTACAGCCTGTGATCTGAGAATAGTTTTTACATGTTTAAGTGGTTAGAAAAAAACCAGAAGAAGATTATTTTGTGAGGTGTGAAAATTATGTAAAATTCAACCGTCGGCGTCCATAAATAACGCTTTAATGTCTCCCAGCTCGTTTGTTTATGTGTTGTCTGTGGCTGCTTTTGTGTTACAACAGAAGAGGTGAGCAGCTGCATCAGGGCGCGGCCCAGAAAGCCTGAAACGTCGCTTACCGGGTCCCTTTCGGTAAAAACGTGCTGACTCTCCTCTAGAGGGGCAATGCACGGTGAACTGGTAATAAATAAGACGTAACTTCAGGTTGGGAAACTGGGCCATGTAGCTGGGTGGCCGGGCCCCAGGGGCTGCTTGGAGGGCCGTGGACGGGGAGGGCTCTCTGCAGAGGTGACAGCTGAGCTGAGTCCTGCGGGCCGGAAGGAGCCAGCCGTGTGCTGTCTGGGGAAGAGCATCGCAGGCAGGGGAACAGCAAACGCAAAGGCTCTGAGGAAGGAATGAGAGCGGTGCGGCCTCCGTGCGGAGTGAGCTAGGGAGAGGGTGCAGGGGGCGGTGGGGTGGGCAGGGAGAGGCAGCACATGAGGGTCTCCTAGGAGGAGGCCTGAGGGTCAAAGTTCATCCCAGGGACAATGGGGACCCTGGGACGGTCATAATCAGGAGTCTGATGAGATCTGACTTATACTTTTAAAGGCGTCATGCCAGGTGCTAGTGACACAATGGTGACCAAGACAGACCCCACTACTGCCTTTGGGGGTTTCACAGACCAGGGGAGAGACACGGTGGAGGAGAGATTGCAGAGGAGGCGTGTGTGTGTGTGCACGCACGTGTGTGTGCACGTGTGTGTGCACGTGTGTGCGTGTGCGCGCGCACACGCCTGTGTTTGACTCTAACTTGTCGCTCAGGCCTCGGCTCACGCGTCCCTTTCTCGGGGAAACATGCCCCGACTTCCCAGGCTGGGCCAACACCCCCTCGGGGCTTCCCACACCCCGAGCATCCCCGACAGCCCCAACCACCTGCGTTGTCACTGGCTGAGGAGAGCTCCGCCTACCCCAGCCGAGTGTGGGCCCCGCGGGGTCAGAGTCTTTCTCAGTCACTGCCAGGTCCCCAGCGCCACCCAGCGCAAGGCCAGGCGCAGAGGGACCCCTCCCCGCCACCTCCTGGCTGCGGGGCCTGGAGCCTCACCCTTGGCGTCTGTGAAACCGTCCTGTTCGCGCTAACGGGGAGAAAAGACGGCTCAGGCCTGACTCCAGCCGCCTGTGGAGTGGGGAGGATTCGAGCGCAGCTGACCCCAGGCCCTCCCCAGCACAGGCTCACTTGGGGGTCTGGGACAAGGTCTGTCAACAACAGGGCCCAGGACGCAGAGCCCTGTGGTTTGATCTGGGGGAAGCATGACGCTACCATAGTGTCTTTCCCTGACGCGAAGGTTCAAAATGCATTCGCTCTGCTGCCAGAAACTGTTAATCTGCTTGATCCTCACAACAACCCCACAAGCTAGGTACTGGGACCGTCATTCTTTCGTTGTTGCTAAAGGGAAAACTACGGCACAGAGAGGGTAAGTGATTTCTCCAAGAACACACAGCTGAAAAGTGGTAGTACTGGGATTCCAACCAAGGCAGTTTGACTTTGGGATCTGTGTTCTCAGCCTCGATGCTATACGGGTAAGAGGGAATTCCCTGCTTTAGAAAAGGAAGTAGAATAGAAAAGAATGGAAGGGAAAGTGCTTGAGCACACGTTCCTGTTTGGTGACCCCTTGTATCATGTGGATGCGTATATTGAGGCGGTGGGTGAAATCATGGCCCCCCAAAGATGCCCATGGCCTAGTCGCTGGACCCTATGACTATGTTATGTCACGCGGCAAAGGGCCTTTGCAGGAGAGATTAAGGTTATCTGGACGGGCCTGATGTCATCACATGGGCTCTTAAAAGTGGAGGGAAGCGGAAATCTCCTGGCAGAAAGAGGCGGGGGAGTTCGCAGCATGAGAGGGATTTGGCCCACGGCCGGTCCTTTGAAGATGAAGGGAGGGGCCACAAGCCAAGGAATGTGGAGGCCTCTAGAAGCCAACAACGATCCTCAGTTCACAGTCAGCAAAGAAACAGGGACCCCGGTCCTACAACCGCCGGGAACCGAATTCTGCCAACAGTCTGAATAACCGAGGAAATGATTCTCCCGCAGACCCTCCAGAAAGTAATGCGGCCCAGCCAACGCTTTGATTTTAGCCTGACAACCGCACTGGAACTGGGATTTGTGTTATTTTAAGCTGCTGAGTTTGCAGCAATTGTTACGGCAGCGACAGAAAACTGCACGATTGGGTCCCCAAACTCACGATGCTTCCTATCGCGAGTCTCCATCGAAAACGTTTGAAAGGCTGCTAAATGCTCTTGGCAAAGATCGCTTGGCAGCAGGACAAGGACAAGACAGAGTGGACATTTGTCCCTTGGGCACTGGCCAGTACCCATTGCCCGTGGTTAGCTTCATCCCAGCTTCTGCCTGGGCCATCTCCCCAGGACAGAGCCCGGGGTCGGGCAAAGCCCACTGGAGAATCATTCTGCCCTGGCCGCGGCGACTGGTTCAAGAAGGAGCCAATCAAAGCCACGGCGACACAGTGCAATTTGTGCTGGGCCTTCCGGGACCAATGGGGCTCTCTTTCCTGCCGGGCCCAAACCCCAGTGGCTGCAAGGTCTGGAGCCACTGTGGCCAGGGCGAGCCCGTCTGGATGGGGAGCCAATCTGGTGGGAAGCGTGACCCAGGTCTGAGTGCCTGACTGGGCCAGGCCAGAAGTAGCTGCTCTGAGATCATGAATTATGCAAGCCAACAGGATGGGCTGACGCGGTTTTCTGTGACTGGCAAGCAGCGGAGTGGCGGCTGGCGCAGAGAGGAAGGCAGCGCGTGGGGCGAGGATCGGGACAGGTGCTGCTCTCCGCAGTCCGCCAGCGCTCCCCAGGGCGGCATGAGGGGGCCATGCTGGGCACAGCTACCAGCACCTCACTCCAGATCTGCCGCCAGCCCCTTGTGGCACAGAGGTCGCGGACACAGTTCTGCACGTGGACTTGGGCCTCAGCCGGCTCATTGCGGGCACCCGGCAGGCCACAGAAGGCCAGTGACTGGTACCGGCCCTCCCCGTCGTGTGGGCACAGAGGGGCAGGGCCCGTGGTGGAGCGGCTGGCTGGGAGCCCAGGCTGGGGACGTGAGCCCAGTGAGGCTCCCCCAGCCCCACCTGCATCCCTCGCAGACCCCCAGGGTGAGGCCGTGTCCCCTCAGTCCCCAGGTGTAAGGTCAGGTCCCCCGGGGGACTGCGGGGTGGGGCCCTCCCTGCTTGCTGGCAGAGCCCTGTCCCCTCCGATCTCCTCATTCCAAGTCACTTGGTTCTTCAGGACAGAGGGGAGGGGTGTCAACTGGAGGCTGGGGCCCACCCACTGCGGCCCACCCCCTTCCAGAGCCCCCATCCCCACTCACCTACCAGCATCCCCATGGTGGCCCCACGCTCTGGGCAGCCAGATTGGCTTATCCCAGGGCTGAGGTGGGAGCCCGGGAGGGGCCTGAGCTCAGCTCCACCAGCGGTTGTTCAAGCATCGGCCAGCCATGCCGTCTGGCTGGGGCTGGGCCAGCCTGGGGACAGCAGGTGGGGCAAGGAGGGAGAGAGGAGTTGGATGTCTTCCCTGGCTTTTCCAGCGGGCGGGGTTGCCGCAGGCACCCAGGGCCCCGAGGAGCCCCCCACCCCGTGAGCAGGGCCGTGCAGAGTCAAGCCGCCCACAGGTGGAGAAGCTCAGACTCCGCTCCGTGGAAGGGCAGCTGCGGCTGCGTAGCGGGAGATGCAGAGACCCTCTCCCCCTGCCCTGCCTCTCCTGGCGGGTTAAAGACCAACTCACAGCACCTGGGGGGCTGAGTGAGCCCGTGCAAAGCGGCCAAGGAGCGCGGCTGGGAGATTCGCGGGACACAGGCCGGCCCAGGGGCTTAGGGCCGGACGTCTGCAGAGAATGGCGGGGCTATGGCAGACAAACGCAGAGTCGGGCACTTGGGCGTGTTACTGGGGGACAGTGGCAGAAGGGGGGATCCCCTGGAGGCGTGCACGGGTGGAGGTGGATGAGGAACAAACGGGCGAGGGGTGCAGCCCTGCGCACCCACGGAGAGCCACGGGGCTGTCCTAACAGGGGAGGTCCGGAGCTAGGCAGTGGGGGCTCCGTCTTCAAAGAGGGTGTCCCGAACCCAAGCCAGCCCTTCACGTGGTCAAACCGGGTGGGACGGAGGGGTGCCTGGGCCAGACCTGACTTGCCGGCTCCCTCCTGCGCCACCACGGCTGAGCAGGGCCCGTCACCACCCCAGGGATCTTTGAGTTAAGGCCTCTTTGTCCCCAGGACACTCTCAGCCCCTGGAGATGCTTGCTTCCCCGGGAGCCCAGGGGACCTCCCAGGGAGGCCGTGTCCACGCCCGGTCCGCAGGGAGGGGCTGGGAGCGGGGGCTCAGCACCCTCTGCCAAGACGTTCTGGTCACGGGTCCCAGTCCCAGCTTTGCCCCGAACCATCTGCACCTGGGACAGACTCCCCAGCCCCCTCCTCCCGGCTTGTCTGAGGCTTAAATGAGAGTCTCCCAACGTGTGGCGCATGGGCCACCAGCGAGGAGATCCCAGGCGAGTACAGGAGGGCAATGAAGACGCATTTATTATTATTTTGCCGGTATTTGTTTATTTAATATTTTTCATTTATATTGAAAAACATATATATCTACCACTACCATGTGAAACCCACAGTTTCATGAATATTACTGTTAAAGTCAAGGCTAAGTTGAAAAAAAAAGAGAAGGGGAAAGAGATGATTTAAATAAAACAACACAAATAGTACCAGGGGTATTTGTTCTTGGTCTGTTTCCCCCTAAGCTCCATAAGGGCAGAGATTCTGGTCTGTTTTGTTCCCTGCTCTGTCCCCAGGACCTAGAACAGTGCCTGGCACATAATAGGTGCTTAATAAATATTAGTTGAATGAATGAATGCGTAGCAAAAATTAAGACAGCCACCTTCAAATGTCTGAATTTATGGGACTACCGAAGGGACGTATGCAAAGCTCTCAGTATAGTGCCCGGCACATAGGAAGTGCTCAAAAAATACTCATGGATGTATTTATTAATACAAAAAATATTATTTAGAAGTGCAACGAAGAGGCACTGTGGCCAAATGCTGACCGGCTGTTTTTAAATCAGGATTTGCCCAAAGCTCTGAATGTGTACTAAAAAGTTATTACTGTCACGATTTTATCAGCCACAATCTCAGCAGGCAAATCTTTCAGGTTGAACACTTTAGCGAGGGGTCGTTTCTCTGCTTTGTCGGTGGCCAACTTGCTCCTACAGTCTATAAGCTCCCATGTCGGTTTTTAGACATGGCCCTTAACTTTTTTGACCTGCCTCTCACCAAGGGGTGGGGTCTGTCTCCTCCCGTAGAGTCCGGGCAGGTTTGTGACTGCTTCAGCCAACAAAGCAGAGCAGAAACGAGGCCGGGATGTAAAAGGCAACGTCCGCTGGAATGCTCACTCTGGAGCCCTGGGCCAGCGCATGAGAAGTCCAAATGTCCTGAGGCAGCCATGCTGGGAGGAAGCCCAAGTCAGCTGGACGATGAGTCAGGAGTCCCATCTCAGCCCACCAGACACCAGACTCGTGAGCAAGAAACCTCCTTATTCCATTCCCTGTTCATCAACAGTATTTTCTAGCTCAGGACCTGGACATCGAGGAGTAGAGACAAGCTGTCCCTGCTGTTCCATAATAGAGTAGAATAATAGAATGCTGTCACTTTACCCCACGATGTTTGGGGTGGTTTGTTAGGCAGCAATAGAGCCAGAACAGCTGCTCATTTTATAACTGCAGTATTGAAATAGAACTACTTTTTATGCAGAAGCTAAAATCCATCTCCCTACTTATCCCGCTCTTTGAAAGTTCACGATGATGATTTCTGAATGTAAAACGAGCAGCCTTCACAAGCACGGTGAATCACGGCGGCGATTGCACGTGTGGAATAACTACCGTGGAACAGTAACTGTGCATTCCTCCTGCAGCTCGGCTGGGAGAATGCCAACTCGCAAACCACACGCGGAGCTTTCCATTCCAGGTTACACCCGGAAGGCTTTTCTGTATCCGAAAGGGAATATTCAGACATAACTGCTACACGGGAACGCAAACCCTTGTTTGTGTTGCTGGTGGGGTTGCTCTAGTTCCATAAAGTAGATCGAGCACTTCCGACTCGGAGAAGCAGCGCCAGGGCGTGGAGGGAAGCGTTTTAATCTTCAGCCTGTCTGCAGACCTCGCCCCTGGGGGAAGCTCAAAGCAACCCTGCGATCGTTATTATTTTTTAATATCTCCCTGGCTCCTTGGGGTGAGTGCAAGGTTGGTGGGAGCTGGAAGAAAAACTGAAGCTCGCTGACCCCGCCATGCAAAGGACACTGGTGAATGGTTGTTGAGTGAATCATAATCTCCCCACCCCCTCCCTGCCAGGGCGAACTGTGTCCCCTCCGACCTTCCAGGACATGGTCACATCTGTTCAGAACCCCCAGGGTGGACTATGCCCTCTCAGAGTCCCCAAGCTTCATAAAACGTACGCACATTATGACATTTCTCAGCTAACAATTACAGAGGGAAATTTACAGTCGCCCTCTGTGACTCAATACGTTTCTCACAGAGCAACGTGGGGGTCACATCTCGAATCACACCCCAAGTTCCTCAGGCAGGACATCGCAGCCACACGCAGGGGTGTGGGGACACCGCGCGAAGGCTCCGCAGGTGAGACGTGGACTGGGGGCTCCTGACCGACCAGGCAATGGTGGGGCTCAACCGGGCTAAGGGTTCGGGGATCAGGGACGGACGCGCCGGCATTTTCCAAATGCGTAGTTTGTTACTTATTCAAAGGCGCTTTCCTGGGTCTGTTTGCACTTTAGGAAATTGCTTGGGAGCTTGCGGTTGATGGTTGTCACGTTGTAATTGTTATCATTTAAAATCAAGGTGAACAGGCACCGGTGAGCATTCTTTTCCCATAGAACAGCTGGTTTTCAGCAACAGGAGGCCAACACTGGGCAGGAAACGCCTCAGTTTCTCAATGTAGGGACAGTAGCGCCCCCTGGTGGCCATTGGGGCTGCAGTGAAGATCTGCAGATGCTCTAGGGAAGGGGAGGGTGGGGGTGTCTCCCTCCTTAGAGGCTGGGACCCTCCCACACCCAGGCTGTGCTCACAGGGCCCAGCGTCTCCATCCTATAGGGCCCTGTTTTCTGTGCTGGCCCAGGGTAAATCTCTCTTTTGCTCCCTGGGCATCTATTGTCATTTTTTCTGAAAATAGCACCCCATTTTCCTTTGGGGAATCTCCCACATGCAGGTCACACAGTTCTCGAAGACCTAGCCTCCCCGCCCCCACCTCATGCATCAGGTGCACAGTGATTGGATGAGGGATGAGCACAAGACCCAAATCTGTCCAATGGGAGCCTGGCCTGGGACTTTTTTTTTTTTTTGCCAGAGCTATTGGGAAAGAAGCAGCCCCTTTCCACTGGGGCTAAGCTGGTCCATGGCATGTACGCCTGGAGTTTGTGTGATTGGGGCATCTCTGTCTCTGGCTGTAGGGGAAGCTGCTTGGAAATGAAGCTGACACAGAGTAAAGTGGATTTGAGAAAGCAGCTAGATCCAGCCATACCTGAAGCCAGTATGCTCCAGGGCATTTGCAGTTAAGTGAACCAGTTAAAATCTTCTCTCTAAGGTCAATGGGAATTGGGGAATCATACTCCCTACCTGATTTGTTCCAGGCCCTAATTCCTCCCTTCCTTCCCCTCCCCAAAAATGTCCTCATTGCTGCTTACATTTGCAAGTTCAGAGGCCACATTAATCAAAACCATCTTTATTATTTAAAGAGCATCCCGTCACCAGGGGCACCTAGATGGGAGTCCCCAGATGGCAGAATAATATTTACATGGGGGTTGGGACAGAGGCTCGGGTGGTCTCGGGGCTGAGTGGGCCCGCCACTGTGGAAGAGAGGGCCCTGGAGGCAGGGCATCCTTGGGCCTGTGGGCTGGGCCCAAGAAGAAAAATGTTCCATCCTAGGCCCAGTGTGGATCCCACCATGTGGGCCTGGCGCCACCTAGATCAACTCGGACCCTGGAGGCGAACGCATCGAGGAGAAGCCACGGGTCAGAGCTGGGTCACCATGCCGCTGGCCTCGGAGTGAGTCTGGGGAAAGACAACTGGGGGCTTCCGAGGTCTGAGAGGCCCCCCCCCGAAGTCCCACAACTTCCCTCCCCTCCCCGGAAGCCCTCTGAAGTCCGTCTGTTCCCCGGGGGCCTCTTCTAGGCCTGAGCTTGGGTTTCCTGAAAATTCTCTGCCTCCCTCTTCCCCCATCAATGTCCCAAACATCCCCACCCCTGGCTCCCATCCAGGCCCAACTTTCACCTTTATGACCTGGAAGATCCACTCCCGGAAGTCACTGACTTTGGTGTAGACACCTGGCTTCTGGGCCAGGGCACAGCCGGTGCCCCAGCTCACAATGCCGCACAGCCGCCAACGCGACGTCCGAGAGATGCTGTCCTCACACACGAAGGGACCACCACTGTCACCCTGGAAGGGGAAGGGGAGGCCTGGCTGGAGGCCAAGACGGGTGGCCAGGAAGCCCTCTCGGATGGCCATGGGGCCCCAGAGCCGTCGAGCCCTGAGAGAGGGAGCCCGGCCTCCCGTTGTCCTGTGTCTCCGTCCCCGAGCTGGCAGGGGCCAGGGCTGCCCCCATGCAGTCCCTACCTGGCAGGCATCAATGCCACCCTCAGGGTAGCCGGCACAGAACATCTTGGGCTTGATCTGGTTCCCATAGAAGTCA
This sequence comes from Propithecus coquereli, assembly GCF_000956105.1. Lineage (NCBI taxonomy): Eukaryota > Metazoa > Chordata > Mammalia > Primates > Indriidae > Propithecus > Propithecus coquereli. Next base: position 982,926 of record NW_012149263.1, on the reverse strand, counting down.
GGGCCATTGCAGACGTCATTGCTGATTATGGGGACTCGGGCCTCCTGGAGCACCCCAGCCTGTTGGCCTGGGGGTGTGCGGGCAAGGCTGGCAGAGCTGGGGAGCGTGCACACCCCCCTGCCCTCCTGGTGCCCACCCCACGCCCCTTGGTGTCCCTACACCCCGGGGCCGAGAGTCACTTGGCCGGCCGCACCGCCCTTCCCAGCCCAGCTCAGAGTCTCCCAGACGGGGCATCACGGCAGAGGACTGGACTCACCGTAGTACTGCGTGTTGCCCCAGCCCGTCACGGTGCAGACCTTGCCATCCACCAGGGCCTGGCCGGCAGCCGGGAGGCACACGGGCTGGATGTATTCTGCGAGAGAGACCGCGCTGGTCTAGCCCCTGCTGGCCAGCCCCACCTGGCACAGACCTCTGCCAGCGGCCTCTGGTGCCCCTGCGTTGTGGTGCCCTTGTGCAGTGCGCAACCCACGCAAGCAGTCCTGGCAGCCCTGACTACTGCCAGCTGGTGACTTCACCTGCTGGAGTCTCAGAGCTCTCAACTGTAGAATGAAACAATAATCGTTTCTCCCCAGAGGTTGTACTGAGAAATTGGTGAATTGTTGAGTAGCATGCCTGGCACGTAAGAGCGTTCATATACCCGGTGATAATAATAACAAAAACAGTAGAGTAACCTCTCTAAGCCCTTATATTAACCCTTTCAATTGTCTCAATAACCCTAGGAAGTCATTTTGCAGATAAGGGAAACTGAGGCACGGTGCGGTGAAGCCACGTGCCCAAAATCACACAGTTGGCAGGTACTCAGATCTGACTCCAAAGCCCATGCCCCCGATGCCCTTACCCCTCAGCCGTGGGCCTCAAACCCCAGCCACTCCTGCCCATCCCCCATGTCCCCAAAGACACGTCCTTACTTCAATATTCTTAACTCCGCCACCCTTTTCACTAAGGAGATAGGTTTTATTTGAAAGAAAAACACCTATCACTGCCTTCAGTGGGAAGCCAGTACCACCGATCAGGAAAAAGAAAATAAACATAAAAATAAACACAGTGCAAACCCCCACATGGCCCCGAATTCTCTGGGCACAGCCCGCATGTCAGGAGCACAGATGCCAGCGCCAGCCGGTCTGGGCACACGCCTTTGCCACTTGCCAGCTGTGGGAATCGGGCGTTATTTCCCTTCTTGGTGTTGGGGCCTTTCCCCATGTGGGAAAACAGGATCTCAACAGAGCTCGGCCGCGCCGGGGTGGGCCGGGCGGCTGTGAGAACTGAACGAGTTTGCACGCGGGACGCTTGGTTCGGCGCCGCACACGGGAGGCAGCGCGCGGGTGCGGCGTTCATCATCATTACCGCTGTGATGTTGTTTTATTGCATTACGTACGTTCATCATCATCGCTGTTATTAATTTATCACCGCCATCACAACCATTATCATAGTCGTGATTGTTATTATTACACTATGGCCTGCTCTGCTGGAGAGCTGCTGGCACCCAAGTGAGTTTTTCTCAGTGAGACCAAGAAATGCTCAGGGACCGCAGAGGGAATAACTCCCAGCTTACTTTCTAACTGACTCATTCATATAATTTTACATTTTCTCATTGCATTTCATCGAATTACTTTTTTGATGACAGCTCTATGGAGCTACAGTTCACATACCGTACAAGTCACCCACGAGCCAACGCTTTTCCTACGTTCAGATACGTGCAACCCTCTCTGCGATCGACGCAGAGCACCTCAGCACCCCCGAAAGAAGCCTTATATCCTTTCCCAGTCACCTCTCAATCTCCCCATCCCCATCCCCAGGCAACCCCCAGCCCACCTGCCACCCTGCCCGCCTTTCGCCTGCTGTCTGTTTCTGTGAGTTTGCCTAGTCTGGACATCTCAGGCCAGTGGAATCACACAGTATGTGGTCTTTGGGGTCTGGGTTCTCCCGCTTAGTATAACGTTTCCAAGGCTCATCCAGGCTGCGGCATCAATCAGCACTTCGTTCTTTTTAAGGTCGATATTATTCTAGTGTACGGCTATACCACACTTCCCTTATCCATTTGTCAGATGGTGCACACTTGGGTTGTGTATACACTTGGCTTGTTTCATTTCTCTCGGGTGTACACCCTAGGAGTGGAATCGTTGGGTTAAGCACTAACTTTATGCTGAACTTTTTCAGGAAATGCCAGACGGTTTCCCAAGGTGGCTGCACCAGTCACTCACAGCTAAGCCCAGTCTGTGCTCCTGGAGGTCACGCCCTACCACCCGAATCGTAAGTCTATTCTCCCAGGCCCCCTGGCTCCCTCCTCCGTCCTCCTGGCCTCAAGTCCCCAAGCCAAGGCCCAGCTCCCACCCTTACCTGTGAAGGGCAGAGGGCTGGACAGGTGGACCAGGGCGATGTCGTTGCTGTTCTCCTCGCTGTTGGGGTCTCGAAAGGGAAGGTAGCCCCCGTGGTAGACCACGGCTTGCACGGCCAGCTGCAGGCCGTGGGGAGAGTCCTGGGCCACAGCCCCAGCGAACACTCGCCAGCGGGACAGGACCCGGTTCCGCCTGCCGGGAAGAGCAGGGAGGGGTGGCGGCCTGCCCGGGCGCAGCTGCCCCGCCTCTCTGCTCCCCTGGCCCCCCACACTGGCGCAGGGAGGAAGGGACTCACTCGGGGAAACAGTGGGCAGCCGTCAGCACCCAGTCTCCGGACAGCAGGGACCCCCCGCACAGGTGCGCCCCGTCGTAGCGAAGGCTGACCTGCCACGGCCACCTGCCCAGGCTGCTGTCCTGGCCTCCCACGATGCGGTCCACGGGCAGCTTCCTGCGGCCGCAGTCTGTGGGAGACGGGGCGGTCGGGCCGGTGGAAGGAGCCTGGCGCCCCGGCCCCCAGAGCCCGGGACTGGCCCTGCCCTGGGGAGGGTCTCAGGGGACGCAGCCCCCAGAGCGTCTAAGGGGGGTGCTGAGTTTCAGGGTCTCACCTTGGCAGACGGTAGCCAAGAAACGGCCCCTGGGACAGTCACTGAGAGAGACAAAATACAGAAACCAATCAAGACGGACAAAAGGAAAACGAGCAGAGCGGGTGCGGGGTGCCCTGGGAGCAGCGGGGGCCGGGGCGTCGCCCCCACCCGCCCGCTGCCGTCCTCACCACACGGAGATGACCTCCAGCAGCCTCTGGGCATGGGGCAGCCTCCCCTCGTCCACGCAGAAGAAGCCCGACGTGCCGTTGGCGCCCACCGTCCTCACGTCCAGCTCGGAGTGGGCCAGTGCCCTGGGCAGGGCAGGGGTCAGGCCTGCTCCCCCCGCCCCTCCCGGCCCCCACCCCTCCGGGGGGCCTCAGTACCTGAGGAAGCCCATCTCCTCACAGCTGAGCCCGGCCACCCTGGCGTTGGAGCGCGAGGAGCACAGCAGCCGCCACGTCCCTTCTGTCTGGTCAAACACCGTGAGCCTCGCGTCCACGGGGCTGACCTGCACTGCAGGGCAACAGGGCCGGGGCGCCTGGGTCCCACAGCCGGGCTCCCGACGCGCCCCCAGCCCGGGCTCCTCCCCGCCCGTCCTGCAGCCACGTGGTTTTAGCCCTGACCCCAGCGGGGCCCGTCAGGGCACCCCACCCCCACAGCTGTGACTGCAGCTGGGACCGAGCGAGACTCGAGACTCGAGACTCGATGGCTCAAGTCAGACCAATGAGCTGCAGCCCTGGGACTTTGGCCCGCGGGAAACCAGGAGCAATCCTCATCCTGCCAGGGTTCCTAAGCTGGCTGCTCCCGTCTGGGGCTGGCTGGGGGGCAGTGTGTGCTGGGAACTGATGTTCCCTGAAGTCCCCCGTCTGCTGCCAACAGGAAGTCAGCAGAACCCTGTTAACGCTGGCCCTCGGGGTGCTTATTTAGCTTTACCCAAAGTGCCAGCTCTACTTTAGGCAATGCACAAATTGCCACAGCAATGCACAAGTCGGACAAAACCCCTGCCCCGGTGATGCCCAAGGCCCAGCAGGTGAGACGGAGTAGCGGATGGGACAGACGAATAAAGTAGTTCGTGTGTCACAAGGACAGAAGGGGCCGTGGGGACACATAAAACTCAAGAGAGGGAGGGGAGCCGTTGTGGGGGGGTGAGGCTGCACTTTTCAATGTGTGGGCCGGGCTGGGAAGGGGGCGGGTGGACAGGGCGCTGGAGGAGGTGAGAAGGAGTCCTGCAGATACCGAGGGGACAGCAAAGTAGGCCAAGGGAGAGCCCGTGCAAAGGCCCCGGGGCTGGAGTCCAGAGCGGAGGAAGCGAGGGGAAGAGAAGGGCCGAGAGGTGGGAAATGGATCAACGTTAGGCTTCTCTGTTGCCTGGAGCCAGGTGAAGCCCAGGCGGGGCTCCCCCACCTGACCCAGTGTTCCCAGGCCCCCGCTGGCTGCAGGTGGGGACCAGACCGCGGGAGCAGGGACAGAGCAGGAGACCAGGGAGGAGGCTGCTGGCATGCCCAGGCTGGAGGGGACGGAGGCCGGGCCAGGGTGGGGGCGGTGGAGGGGAGAAGGGCTGAGATTCTGGAGACGGGATTTGCCGAGAGACTGGACTCATGCGTGAATGTCGAGGAAAGTGAGGGTTCGGGGACAACCCGAGGTGTCTGGCCTGAACCGCTAGGATGGAGCTGACACTGGCAGAGATGGGGACGGTGGGGAGGGGCAGGTCTGGGGAAAGATCAGCTGTAAAACTCTTTGTCCTTTTCTCACGAGCCTCCTGTGTGGTTCTGAGAGCACGTTCTGGGAAAACGAGTCAGCCGAAAACCTGCTTTTCCGTCCTCTTAGGAGGAAACCGGTGGGGCCGCGCCCCAGCCGAGAGGTCTGGACAAGGAGAGGCGGGGCTTCCAAGGAGAGCCCTGGGCTGCTGAGGACCTACTGTGTGCCCAGGGCGAGGCTACATGCTCTCCCTGCCCCACTGCCAACCGAGCCCTCACCGCACCCCCGAGGGGTCACAAAGATCACCCCCATTTTCCAGACGTGGAAACCGAAGCTTGGACGGGGGGGTGACGTGCCCAACATCACCAAGTGCGTGAGAGGCAGAAAGAGGGGATTTGAAATCAGGCCTAGTGACTCCAAACCCCCAGCTTTCAACGTCGTCCTAGACAGCCCCTCGCGTGCCCCCCGCCCCCCCCAGGCTTAAACAACAGCAAAGTAATAATAACACTGGCTCCGTTTACTGGGGGAGGTCACTGGGCCAGCCCCATGTTAGGTGTCACATCTGGGTGGTTCCTTGAATCCCACAACCATCCCAGGAGATAGCGACCATTTCTATGCCCATCTTACAGATGGGGAAACTGAGGCTCAAGGGCATACAGCTAACATACAGGAATCGAACACAGACCTCCATATTCCTGCTCCGTCTGTGGGTCTCGCAGCAACCCTTGCCTGTCCCCACCCCAAAAGCACTCATCCACGACCAGGACCGAGAAGCCACCCGGCTGCCTCAGTGGGAGCAGGGGACGCCTGGCACCCCTGCTGGGTGGTGCCCACCACCCCCTGAGTTCCAAGACCAAGACTTGGGGTTTGACATACCAGCTGAGGCAGGGGGGTGGATTTTTATTTTAAAATGACTCCTAACTGCTTCAGAAATGTGATTTCCAGACAGTGTGAGGTTTTCGGGGGGCGAAAAATGGCACTCTATGGAAGTGTGTTGGGGGAGTCGGGGGGGCAGCAAATGCCCCTTCCAGCTATTTTTAACGCCACATTCTGTGCCACTGTTCCTCACTTTTAAAGCCTTTATTCATGTTTCTATTATTTTAAGCAACACAAAAAGCATGTTCTGGGCCACCTCATGTGCTCCCCAAATTGTCTGATATATTTAGAGATGTGAAAATCTCAGAAAAACGAGGTAGCAATACAGTTTCGGAGTTGTTTTTGTTTGTTTGTTTGTTTCCTAATTTCCCCAATATTTTTGAAAAACCCTGAGTACAAGGAAAGGGTGCCAGCCAGAGCCGGGTCTGACTCGTGACCCACTTACACTCCAGATGAAGGCTCAGGTCGAGCTAGTCCTTCTTGGGGACTTGTCTTTCGGCTCATTCGTTAAGCAAAGATTTCCTGAGCACCTACTTTGTGCCAGGCACTGTCTGACAGTAAACAAAGTATCCCTGCCCCCTGGGAAGGTTCAAGCCTGAAGGGTGAGAAACCGAAGCTCGCGTTTATGGTGTGGCTAAGAGCCAAGCCCTGCGGGGATAAGCATCTCCTCAGATGAATTGTCACCTGAACCTTCTCACCCCATCTCACAGATGAGGAAACTGAGGATCAGAGAGGCCCACAGCTCAGAAGTGACAGTCTAGAACCGAAACCTGCTTCTAGGTGTGAGCTGGAAAGAAGCAGGTGAGCTAAGGCTTCCTGCAAAGGGGTCGTTTGAGGGAGAGGCAGCCCAGGGACTGGAGCCCAGGCGGTGTGGGAAGCAAGTGTGAGGTGGGGGTGAGGAGGGGCCCCCACACCGGGAGGCTTGGAGCCTGCGAGGTGTTGGGATTTTACCTGCTCACACGGGAGCCACTGTGGGTGGCTTTTGGCAGGGGCGTGGTCCCTTTTCTCTGCCACTTGTCTCACGTGTGGTCTTGGGCAAGTGAGTTCACTTCCCTGGGCCTCAGTTTCCCCATGTGCAAAATGCCAGGATGGTAACAGCCCCAACCGCTCGGGCCTGCTGGTAAACGCTGCAGCAATCACTTCGCCTGTTTCTTGGCAAACTCAAACCCCAGCGCTGCCACTTACGAGCTCTGTGACCTGGGTCAAGTCGCTTGGCCTTTCTGTGCCTCGGTTTCCCCATATGGAAATGGGTTGTTGTGAAGAGTTAATGACTTGATACCATAAAGTCCTGGCACGTGGAAATGCTCTCGAGCGTGGGCGGGGATGGTCAATGTTGACGTTGGCTTTTTATGCCTGGATCTTCATTTCTTTTAGCACGAGCCGAATCCTTTACGGAATCAGATGAGGCTCGTTGCGGGTGTGAAAAATCCATCCCACCACCCAACTCCCCGCTTCTTCCTGCCGCCCGGCATCATGGAACGGCAGCTTGGAGTTGGCACTGGGGAAGATTCATTCATTCATCCCACAATTATTAATAGTTTCTTCATCTATTCATTCGTGCATCCATGCATTCCGCACGCCTGCAGAGACGTCTAAAATGGACACGTCGAAGAGCTATTCCCGGCCCCATCATTCACCAGCTGTGTGAACTCCCTGGTCCTCACTTTCCACATCTGTAAAATGGGGCCGATAATAGCAACTACCTCCTGGGAGAGCTAGAAAGGTCCACTGAATTCATACCATGCCTCTCAAACGTGTTTTGACCATATCCCACAGCACGAAATATATATATATATATTTTTTTTTTTGAGACAGAGTCTCACTCTTTTGCCCGGGCTAGAGTGAGTGCCGTGGCATCAGCCTAGCTCACAGCAACCTCAGACTCCTGGGCTCAAGCGATCCTCCTGCCTCAGCCTCCCGAGTAGCTGGGACTACAGGCATGCGCCACCATGCCCGGCTAATTCTTTTTCTATATATTTTAGTTGGCCAATTAATTTCTTTCTATTTTTAGTAGAGATGGGGTCTCGCTCTTGCTCAGGCTGGTTTTGAACTCCTGAGCTCAAACAATCCGCCCGCCTCGGCCTCCCAGAGTGCTAGGATTACCGGCGTGAGCCACCGCGCCCGGCCACGAAATATATTTTTACATTATGATGTAGCCCGCAGAAGCCCTGTCGTCTGGGGCAAACCACCACACTGCTCTGAGCCTCAGTTTCCCCATCTGTAAAATGAGAGCAACAGCCCCACCCTCTCACGGCTGCTGCAAGGAGGCAGTGGGGTTGCGTGGATATGAACACACAAAACCAAAACAAAAGATTAACAAAACCTTTTTTTTCCTGAGAGAGATGCACCCTGATATTTTCATATTTTCTATTCCGTACTTTTAAAAAATGTGGTTTTTCCAGCTCAGTGATTTAATTTCCCGATGCACTAGTGGGTTCTACATCTGGAGTCTGGAAAACACTGGGTCAGACACGGGAGGTGTTTAGTGCCTGGCACACACAGGCCCTCAGCACAAACGCGCTATTATCATTAGCACGTCTGCGCATCCGCACATGCACGCAAAAAATAACTTCTGTCGCGCTCCCTCCAGACGCAGGCCTGCCCTGGGGCGCCCCGAGGGTCCGGCTGCTCGCTCACCTGGATACAGCGGCTCCTGGTCGCTCCTGAGGAGAACAGTCGCTGCAGAGAAGGCAGAGGTGAGGGCGGGCTGGAGGCTGCAGGGCCCAGGGCGGGTCAGAGGCACGGGGATCACTCTCACCAATGGCCCAGGACGCCGCCCCGATGCCCATCAGGAGCAGCAGGGTCCCCACAGTGAGAGCGGCCACCTTGGGTCCGGAGCAGCATGGCACGGTCCGGCCACCTGCAACAGACACCATGCTGGGGCCACAGCCAGGCCCCTCCTCATCGCGGCAGGGTCTGGGCGCCGGGCCCGCTCTGCCCTGCCCCCCGAGGCTGACGGATTCCGCCTGAGCAGGCGGCCCCCTGCACCCCGTTTCCCGGGGCAGCGGCTGGCTGGGCCCTGCCGCCCCTGCTGCCTGAACAAGCAGGTGTCTGACTCCCCAGGGGTTCCAGCTGGGAAGGGGGCACGGCTGGGCCAGCTGCCACCCTCCCGGCCTCCCTTCCAGCACTTTCCTGGCACTTATGGGATTTCTCCTCCCCAGCGACGCTGCGCTTTTATGTTTCCGTCATTGCTTTGTGCCGTCGTTTCTTGGGCCTCTCACTCCTGCCAACTTTCCCAGATGTTCTTGGAGCCTCTTGGGGACTGTGACCCCTGACCTTTCCTCACTGCCGCCTTTCTTCCTGCTGTTCTAGATGCTTTGCCCTGGTACCCCCCGAGCCAGACCCCCCTCACAGGACGCAGCTCCCAGCCAATCCGCCCCTGGAGGTGGAGAATCCAAATTTGCCAGCCTCGCTTAAAATACTGGCCTCACCCCTTCCTAGCGGGGACCTTGGGCAGGCAGCATCGTTTCTTTGAGCCTCAGTGTCCTCGTCTATTAAATGGGCATCTACCTAGTACCCACTCCTGCAAATAACACTTTAAAGTTCTTTTAAATAATAATAATAGCCAAACTGAGCTCATTAACTCATTCAGTCCTTGTCTCAACCCCACATGATGATCCTCACGCTTCAGGGAGCTCAGAGGGCTGGAGTCACCTGCCCACAGTGACTCAACCTGGACCAGGAAGGGTCCCGAACCCTGGGCAGGTGTGGTGCCGGGTCCCAAGCCTATGGCCACAAAGCCACACTACCGCTCACCCAGTGGGAGTGCCTGGCACAGGGCAGGTTCTGAAAATGCTGTGTGGTCCTGGGCAACTGCCTACACCTCCCTGAGCCTCATTTTTTCCATCGGTAAAATGGGACTTTACTTGCTTACCATCCTACTGAGCACCCACTGTGTGCCTGGCCCGTTCCAGGCTCTGGGAACGCACCCCAAACAAGACAGATGAGGTTATGGCTCAAAGGGGGTTCGCGCCTGTAGACGGGGAGTTGGGGAAATCAACGCGTAAACAAGTGAATGAACCGGATAGTTTCCAGATTGCAGCAAAGGCAGTGAAGACAGCAATGCAGGCTGTAGGCGCAGATGGGCCACTAAAGGGGGAGCAGGGAGGCCTCCCCAGGAAGAGACTTCTGAGCTAAGATCTGGAAGGCGAGGTGCCAGCCACGCGAAGACCTCAGGGAAGAGCATTGTGGGCAGAGGGAACAGCACAGGCAAAGGCCTTGCGGCAGGAATAAGCACGATGCGCGTGATCTGAGAGGGCTGGAGAGGCCACGGAGGTGGCCAGACAGCACGGGCTTGAGGAAGGCGGCGGAACCAAGGCTGGGCCTGCTAAGGAGGACTGGTGGCCCAGGGAGGAGAGGGACTTTACCCCAGTGCAACAGAGGTCCTGGCCCCTTGGCCGGGATTGCGGGAGGACCAACAGGCAGGGCTGCTAAAAGCCTTCAGCTGGGCCTGGCTCGGGCTCAACTGCCCTTGGCGTCTGCAGAACAGGCCCAGGGCTGCCCCCTGCACCCGTGGCGGTATGGCTGGCGGGCACAGCGCCAGGCCGGCACCCGGATCAGAGCAGGGGGCAGTCCCGGACCTTCTTGGGACGGGCACTGTCTGAGTGTCTTAAGAAGTTGAGAGCTCAGTGGCTCCTATCAAGGCATGAGGGCAAACTCCCTTCCCCCAGAGAGGCCCCGGGGGGCCGGGCCAATCCAGCCCCTGCTGGTTGAGCCCTGCCTGTCCTGAGAGGGACATGCCAGCCCCCCAACTCTGCCCACCCACCCTCCTGGTTCCAGCGGGAGGTCTTAGCTCCCTGTAGCTATCAGGCTGGTCCTGATTTCTTTGTTTTCAGAGGCGCCTGCCAGGGCTCTCAGCCACGCAGAATCCGGCCTACAGGTCCCGGCAGGTTTGGTGGGACAGGAAGCAGTGCCACCCTGTGTCTCCTCGGCTGAGAGGAAGAACCTCCTTCCACGATTTCTAGTTCAGAGAACTTCAGGCGCCTCTAAAACAGGTGCCTCTGGTGGGACAGGAAGCGTCCTCACTCTGGTCCCCCAGTGTGGGACGCATCCACCCTGTGTGTCTTTGCTGGGACAGGAAGTGTCCTCATTCTCGGTGAGAGGTGGCATCGGCAACCCCATGATCCCCTGGAGGCGACAGGGGCTTTTGCTCGGTAAGTCCCCACTCCTCCCTGAGACTCTGCCCCCTGCTTCTCCGGCACCCCCAGATGCCCCACATCGTCTCACAGGACAGTTCTGTCCCCACTGTTCAGTCGCAAAGCCCTCAGAGGTGACACCTTTGGAGTCTTACGTGACTCCAACTTCCTTAACGAAACGCTCTCCTCTTTGGACTTCCGGGACACCGTGCACACCCGATCTTCCTTCTGCTTCTCTGACAGCGCTGTATCCGCGACCCTCTACCTCCTCCCTGAAATCTGAGTTCCTCGGGTGGGCCGCAGCCCCCGCTCCTCCCCAGTCCGTCCCACCCGCCGCTGTGGCTCGTTTCTCCTCTGTGTCCCCAGCCCTGGACTCTCCTCTAAGTCCCGGATCAGGGGTCCTGCAGCCTCTTGGAACCGCACCCACCAGGTCCCGGAATGGCCTCGACGTCCCCCTGGACGTGTTCTTCCTCCCAGGCCCCGTGTCAGAGGCCCCCATCTCCAGGACTGTCCCTTGTCTGCAGGACACTTCTCCCCCGTCCCCTCCAACAGCTTCCAGGCCCACAGCCCCTCGGGCCTCCTGACTGACTCCCATTCCCGCCCTTCCACAGCCCGGCCTCGGCGCAGCCTCCCGCTCTGTGCACCCTGGACCAGAAGCCTGGAGAACTTAAATACCAAATCCAACCTGTCCCTTCCCTACCTGTAACCCTCTGTGGCTCCCCAGTGCCCCCAGGACAGAGGCTAAGGCCTGGCATTTCCAGCCCCTCATCAAGGATATAAGCTTAGCTTTTAGGGATTTGGGGATTGAACATGTGTTTCCCCAAGTTCCCAGATAGCCACGCGGGTCATTATCACACACCTGATAGAGTTTCCAAAAAGCAACCCAAAGCACAGAACCTCGGAGAATACAGATCGGACAAGAGAAACAAAGAATAACCAGCAGCGCCACCTTGTGGAGAGACCCAGCACTGCCAAGGAATCAGCCCGCCCCTCACCAAAACGAGTCCCAAACCAGCCTGGTCCAGCTGTGCGCCTCGCCTCCCTCCCAGCTCGGCTTCCATCATCACCTCCAGAAATTCAAACATCTGTGTGCCACTGCACGCCGCTGCGACACCCCTCCCCCAGCTTCCAGCTTTGCTCTTCCTCTGCCCGGCGTCCTTTGAGTTGCAACTCAGATACCACCTCCTCCAACTCCAAGTCCCCAGGTGGCACAGGGAACCTCGCCTTGGGCACGCTCCAGCAGCAATAGCAGTAACACATACACCAGCAGCCGCTGCCCACTCACAGCCCTGCCCTAACCCCGTCCTGTCCGGCCCAGTTCCCTTAAATCCTTGTCGCTGTCAATGAGCAAGGTGCCACTGCCATCATCTCGTTTGCAGAGGAGGAAGGGAGGTCCCAGAGGTGTGGCCGCCAACCCAGGGTCGCTCAGCAAGTAAGTGCAGCATCAGAACCTTCAGCATCAGGGTCCAGGTGTGACTCCCCCAGGCCTCCAGCGCCAGCAGCAGGCCTGCCCTCCAAGACCAGCAGAGCCCTCCCTGCGCCTGTTCTCTGTGTGCAGCTGGACCATCTCTGCCATCCGGGCATCTCTGCTTTTCTTCCCTGGTTCATTCCTCCATAGTTTCCGGCCCTGGTCCCCGCCTGCCGTCAGCTCCAAGAAAGACATCGTCCCCAAGGAGCCAGCTCTGTTGTCCACCTGCTCAACTAGGGTGCGGCACCTTCTCTGGCGTATCTGGGAGCCGGGGTCAGCTGAACAGTTTGGGGTCTGAGGCGGCCAGAGAGGCCCGAGGAGGCCAGAGATCCGTGCTAACCACCTCGGCCAACATACTCAGTGCTTCCTGCCCGCCACGGCATCCCATCCTCACGCCACGTGGCGAGGTGTGCACTGTGACCTCATTTTACAGATGAGGAGAGATGGACGCCCAGAGAAGGTAAGATGCTTGCCCAGGGCCACACAGCTAGAAATGCCACTGCCTGGGACTGACCCCAGCTAGCCTGGGTCCAGGAAGAAAAGAGGGGGTCCGCATGAGCTGGGGGACAGTAGGAAGGAAAGGCTGCCCCTAACCAGGGCCCTCCAGCTGGCTCCCAAGTGTGGAAGAGGTGGAGAGGGAGCCAGGAGGCCTGCAGCCCGCGCTGGGAGCCGCCAGGAGCCCCAGCTACTGCGTCGGGCGGTTTCTCTCCATCATCCTTGTGGGTTGTGGTGTGTGTCTCACGTGTTGAGCCCCATGCTGGTGCCTCCCGTGTTCCATGCCCCCAACCACCTCACAGAGGCAGTACTAGGGTCCACGCTCCACCCAGAGGGAAACTGAGGCCCAGAGAAATGATGTCACTTGCATAAGACCACACAGCAAAAAGATGGCAGGAACGAGTTCGAATGCCAGCCTGTGTGTCTGACTCAGAATCTGTGTCCGTAACTGCGGTAGCTGTGGTCTCCCCACCCTAGCCCCAGGGAGAGCGCAGGTCTGGGGTTAGCCGAGAAACCACTGGGGGTGAGGGGAAACTGAGGCCAGGTGCCAGGAAGGTCACATGGGGTAGCAGGGAGGCAGGCGGTGGGACAGGCGCACAGAAAGTGGGGTTAATAGTTAATCAGGTGGAGGAGGCCTCCGAGGGGTGGAGACGGGGGTGGGAGGAGTGCTCCACCGGGAGGAGGGTCGAGAGAGGCGCCAGGCAGAGCCAAAGTCAAGTCTGGGCTCGGGGAAGGGGGACTCACCCTCCTTCTCCGCCATGTCACAGCCTCTTGTTAATGATTCCCCGGCTGACCTCCTGGGCCGGGGTGGGACCTGTGGGGAGAGGAGCGGGGAGGCAGGGCGTGGGGGAGCCCAGCCCAGCCCAATCCTGGCGCCCCAGTCCCAGGCGCCCGTCCAGGGAGGCTGGAGGGCCGGGGCCTTGGCCAGAGCACGCTGTGATCACGGACGCAGACCGGGCTGGGTTCAAGGCTGGGGTCAGTGTCTAACCAGCGGCCAGGGGATGACTGGATTTGCGGGACCGGGGACCCCCATGCCGGAGCCTGGGGAGGAGGGGCCTGAGGATCGGAACTCCTGGGCCAGAGGGAAGAGAGGGCTGAGGGGCCTGACCTCCTGCGTCCTGGGAAAGCAGGAATCTGGGGGCCGGGACTCCCCAGCATGAGGGCGGAGGGGGGAACTGAGGCCCGTCCTCCGCGTCTGAAGGAAGAGCGGGCTGGAACGCCGGTCCTTGGAGAGAAGTCAGAGGGCCCACTCTTCGGGGTCCTGGGGGCCCCTCTATGAGGAGGTGGGCATCAGGCCGAGTAGGAGGTGAGGGCGCCCCTGTCCTCGGGGCTGGAACCGTGAGTGGGGGCCCTGGTTCTTACCCTGGGGTCCGGCAGGTGGGGGCGGAGCTGCGAGATGGTGCTGGTTTGGGGTCAGTCTCCAGGCCTGGGCAGGAGCATGGTGGCCCGCAGCAGCGGGCGGCCGGGAGGCAGAGGCGGTGGCGTGGGGCCTGCTAGGCCAGCTGCCTCACCTGAGGAGGAGGGGGCTGGGCGAGGGGCGGGGGAAGGGGCGGGGAGGGGCCGGACAATGGGATTGGCAGCGCTGGAGGCCACCTGGCTGGTGGGACTGGGACTGCCCGGGCTGGACCTGGCGGGCTGGGGACCGGCCGTGCCTCCAGCCTCCAGGGGCCCAGGTGTGCCGGTGTGCGGGGAGGTGGGAGCAGGGACAGGCTCGGCCGAGGGCTGGGGGTGCCTGGAGCACTGAAGGATGGACTCAGAGGCGCCAGCACCCCCTGCCCGGCCTCTGCCCCACCTCGATCAGCGCCTGTGCCTCCCAGCACCCCCCGCCCGGCCTGGGGCCATGCTGCCTGCCATTTCCTGCACCCCCTGCCCAGTTCCCGAACAGGGAAGTCCCGCCCCGACCCCAGCCCCCTTCCCTGCCCTGACTCCAGCCCCAGCGCAGCCGCCGGGCCCGGCCCACCCTCCCCCAGCCCCCTCCCCCAGCTGCTTTCCTACAAGTCACGGGGGCTGGTTTGCTTTGGCAGCCTCTCTGTCGCCTGCAGAAGTGACCTCTGGAGCCAGGAAAGTCCTGGACAGGGGGGAGGGGGGCTTGGCCCGGAAAAGGCAGCACCGAGTGCTGAGGCCCAGGCCAAGGGGCCGGAAGCAGATACACAGCGTCCCACAGCAGCCAGGAGCGTCCCCGTCAGAGCCCAGGGCCAGATAAACACCCAGACACACCAGGGTCACCATCAGACACCTGCCTGTGGTCAGCCACACACCCGCACGCCCTCGACCACGGCTGTGCACCCCTGCCCTCCGCGCCCCACCCCCGCTCCCTCGGGCTCCTTCCCACGCACCTGCCACTCAGGCACCCCCAAGCTCCACGTGGCCACACACCAAGCCGCGGAGCCGGACCTGTGCTCTTTCCCTGTCCTCAGCCCTCAGAGTGTGAGGCACATTCCTGCCCTGGGAGGGGGTGCCCCGGGGGAAACTGAGGCTCCAGGATTTGGGGGTAGGGATGGAGAGGGTGGCTGGGCTCATGAGGGAGACTGCGACTCAAGTCCAAGAATCTTTATTTCATGAACAAAACTACTTCTGTAAAGAGAGACAAGGCTGAACGGGCCGTTCTGAGTGGCCCCAGTCCCAGGCTGGTGACAGAGGGCGGGGGTGGGCCGGGAGAGAGTGCATCACAGGGAGGGGGACCCCAGGTCCAGCCGGAGGAAGCGGGAGGAGGAACGATGCTGGGGGTCGGAGTGGGTCCCAGACCCCCTGCCCCAAACTCTCCCAGCCCGTCACCACGCCCCTGCCACGGGCAGGGATGAGGTGGGGAGGGGCTGGCCCAGAAGTGCGTGTCCGAAGCGGCCAGTGTGTGCAAATCAGCGAGAGGAGGGGTGCGGAGCCGCTGCCCCCACCTTGCCGCCCCCTCCCCAAACAGGCAGCAGAAGCAGGGGCGGGGCGGCGGCAGTATTGCTTTTCCATCATGCATGGCGGTGGGCAGGGGCAGGAAGGCTGGGTTGGGGTGCGAGCCAAGCCCCCCGCCCCTGCCACCCTGGCAGCTCCCTTGGCAGGGCTCTGAGGCACGTGGAGGCCCAGGGTGGCCGAGCCCCGGCGGGGCAGGCTGCGCCTGGGTGTTCCTGTCAGGGCTCGCTCTTCCTCGAGGGGAGCGCAGGGCCTGGGGGCGGGAGAGAGGGGGAGTTAGGCGCCTAGTGGGCTGCGACCCTCCCCGACCCCCCAACCCTGCCCACTCACCCACCTTACCGGGGCTATTCGGCCACCTGCACGCCCGTGCAGTTCTCTTTGCTTTCCGACGTGATGGCCAGGTATTCCGAGCTGGGGGAGGCCGGGTGCGCAGTGAGCCCACAGTGAGCCCGGCCCGGCCCCAGGAGACCGAGGACGGCTGCGGTCTCCGCTCCGAGCGCAGAGGGCTCCTGAGCTAGGACAGCAGGCTCTGCGCGAGGCCCTGGCTCGGGCCTGGGCTCCTGAGCTTGAGGCAGGAAGGGGCTGGGGCCCGACAAGCCCGTATCCCGTGTCGACAACCGTATGGGAGGGACAGCTGGCACCCTGGGCCACTGCCTTGTCCCCGCACCCACAGCTCACGCTCCCCTGCAGCAAGTCCCAAGCGGCCCTGGTCACCTCGCGCCCTCCTCCCCGACCCCACTCACGCATTCTCTTGCGCAGCAGCCTCCGTGGCGGCAGAGATCTTCTTGTAGCAGTAAACCATCTCCGCCACGAGCCAGATGGTCAACACCACGATGAGCACGTACATCATGATCTCGGACACGATGGACGCCATGTCTCTGTTGGCTGCAGGGCCAGGCAGGGGTCAGGTGGGAGCCGAGACCGCCGGAGTGTGCCACGAGCTTGCTGTGTGAGCTTGGGCAAGTGGCTCGACCTCTCTGGGCCTCCATTTTCCCAAATGTAAAAAGTTGCTAATCTCAATATCTCCTTCATGAGTGTTATGAGAATCAAACAAGCTTTCAAAATCCTTAGCATAGTGCTTGACCTATAAATAGCACTTGATAAATATTCATGAGTATGAATACCACTATTACGTCATAACGGGGGCAGGACAGCATCATGGTGAACAGCAGGGGTTCTGTCTGAGGCCAGACTGCCAGGGTTCGAATCCTGGCTCTGCCTCTTACTAGCTGTGTGACCTTAGGCAAATGATTGCACCTCTCTGAGCCTCCATTCCCCCCGTGTAACATTAGTATGATAACACCCATACCCTCTCCCAGGGCTGCTGGGAAGAGGAAATGAGTTAACACCCGTGACATGCTTGGCTGAGCACGCAGCCGGCGCTGCCTGAGTGTTGGCTGTTTTCCGGAAACCCCACATCCTCTCCGCAGCGCTGGCCTCTGCCATTGCCAGCGTCCTTTCATTCAGCCTAAATTTAAACTGTAAAGGGAGCGCGGTCGGCCAGGGGACCAGGGTCCAAAGCCACTCTGACGTCCTCGGGTGGATTTCTGGGACAACCATCCCCCATCCCGGCCCCTCCAGGACGGCCGAGATCCCACTTCCCCCGCTTTCCTCTCGAGTCTTCCTCCCCGTGAGGCTGAGCAGGGCACTTTCGGCTGCGCCACCCCTGCAGATGGCAGCCAGGCTTTCTGGGGCAGAGGGAGGGAGGGCTGGATGCTCCCCCACCCCACCCGCACTTCCAAGCAGGAGGAGCTGGGACAGGGTTCCACGCCTCATTCGTTCTTTCTTTCTTTCTTTCACTCATTCCACAGACATCAGTAATGCATGCCACGCAGGGGGTGCCTGCTCTCGGCCAGGCTGGGTGCTAGGTTCTCTATCTGAGCATCTTCCGACGCCTCGGAACAGCCCCGCGGACAGGGCTTGTCCTGGTTTCCCACGTCAACGGGCTGTAGGAACCATGCTGAGCCGGATACACGTTGGCTACAGCTCAGTGGTCGGATTTCTTCCCCGGCTCCTAGAACCTAATGCCCAGCTGGATTTAGGAGCAGGGTCTCTGGCTGTCCTGGCCTTCTCACTTCCTCTCCTGTCAGATTAGCACAGCGATAGCCATGGGTCTGTAGCCCGTGTTCCGGATAAGGACACTGAGGCCCAGAGAGGGGAAGGTGCTAGCCCAAAGATGCACAGCCCAGAGAGGACTCGAGGAGCCAGGATTCAGGTCCCGGTGTAACCGACCGCAGGGTCCGAGCTCTCACCCGCTCTGGAAACCTTCCACAAGCTTGGTAACTGCTGCCATGTTACCAAGGTCTCCATGGACCCACGCGGACAGCTCAGGAGGGGGAACCGCCGCTACCCCCACCTGACAGATGAGACACTGAGGCCGAGGGGAGCTTCTCACGGGGTCACATAGAAAGTCAGAGGCACCTTCTCTAGGGAGACTTTCGATTTCTTCAAAAAACCCAAAGCTTCTAAGAGCTTCGCCCGCCCGGCCCTCGCAGGCAGCCCCCGGGGCGGCAGAGTCCCGGCCGCCGCTGCTCTGCAGGCCGGATTTCTCACCGGCCTCAAACACACGGCGCGGCGGGCGACACTACCCATGCGATAACATCGCGACACTACCCATGCGATAACATCGCGGGTAACGAAAAAACACTGCAGTGTGATGAGTCATGTTAAAAATACTCTAGTATCATGTGTAATGATGAACATAGCACGAGGAATATTGAAAAATATCACAATATGATTGATAATATTTTTAAATACCACAGCACAGCATGGTGGGCAAGGATAAAAATACGATCATGTGGCGGAACATTAAAAACACTCTAGTGTGGTGGATTATGCTAAAATACTATTGCACGTTTGGCAATGCTGACGTAGTATAATACAAACTGCTGCACTATAGTGGGGGATGTTAAAAAGGCAGTGCTATAACAAGGTGCAGCAGAAAACACTAGAACTTGGTGGATAATGCAGAAAACACGGACTCAGGGAGGACAGCGTGAAGCGCTCCATATTCTGGTGAATGTTACTAAAAACCCAGGCAGACCACGTCAAAAAAGACGCTCTACCGGGTTACAGCGGGCCTGAGCCCCCGCCCCCGCCCCCGCCACCCAGATGGGCAAAGGCCGAGCGACAAGATGGAAAGAACCCGGGTGGCTGAACGGGACCCGGGGCCTCCCGCCCACACTGCCCCCCCCTCACCTCTGCACAGATCTGTGAGACAGAAACGACACAGGTTTTGTTCGGCCCCAGGATTTGAGGACGTCTGTGTCACAGCGACTCTGCCTTGCCCCCCCCAATGAGGGCAGGGCCCCCCCTTCCGTATCCGTGGACGACCACCCCCCGCCAGCATCGTGACCGACACCAAGGAGCGGCTCAGGCGTGTATTCTCACTGCGTTCTGCTGCGCCACTTTGACAATAAACGTAAAAATGCTAATTATAAAAAGAAACCCACGGGCCCTGGCTGACAACAGAGCACAGTGAATCATGCCAAGAAGAGAAACGCAGTCACCCAGGCCTGGATGAGTTCAAATCCAGGTCCCAGCTGCGCGACCTTGGCCACGGAACCTTACCTCCCTGAGCCTCGGTTTCCCCATAGGTAAGATGGGGATAGAGAGAGCCCCAGTCCCGAGAGCAGGAGATTCGGTGGGGACTGCACGGGAGGCCGAGGCCAGCGCCTGTCCCGGGGGAAGGAAAGGCGGCGCGTGTTGCCGCGAGGACGTGTGTGCCGCGGGCCCGAGGGACGCACTGGCCCGGGCTCTTTGCTGGCTCCAGGCCTGGGATATCTCCCGGGCTCTCCAAGCCAGCGGGCCACAGGGCCCTGGAAAATTCCAATGTGTGTCGGTCAGCAGATGGTTCGGAGAAGGAGCCAAAGCGGTTCAAAAACATTTCGACCTTGCCGCTCACAGCGTGACCCCCGGACCTGCAGCACCGGCCTCACCTGAGAGCTGCTGCAAACGGCTCCCGGGCGCACCGCGTCTGCAGACTCAGACCTGCGCCTCAGCAAGACGCCCCGCTGGCCGGAGCGCAAGGCGCAGCCCGAGGAGCTCTGCTCCAGGGGACACACCGCCATCTCTCGCCCGCCCCGTTGTGACAGAGGGCGTGAGGGTCGGAAGCACCGCCCTCACCCTGTGCACGAGGCCCTGCCGTGAGCTGGCCACGCGCCAGCAGCTCAGCCTTGTGCTCAGTCCTCGTAACCCGCCTGTGCCATGACAAGGGCTCAAACCCCCCGAGAGGTAGAGACCGTTACCATCCCAGTCTCCAACAGGACAACCCTCGGCTCAGAGACGGGGAGGCCCCTGCCAGAGGACACATAGCGCAGGCGACAGAGCTGGGTTTTGCACCCAGAACGTCCGTGGGGAGAGGCATACTGTGCCCCTCCGTGGACCGAAGGGAAATGGAGCCAGAGCTGGAGCCGGGGTGGGCGGAGGTGCTGCTCCCCCTGCCGCTGTGGGCGGCCTGCTGGCCCAGGCACAGAGCCAGCCTGTCCCCTACCTGCCATCTGTCATCTGTCCCTCGATCTGGCTCGCGGTGGGCGGCGGGGCGAAGGGGCAGGCAGGGCCCGTCTCACCTTTGTCCACCACCTCCAGGTGGATCTTCTTGACGACGCTGGTGTTGTGCTCGTAGTTCTCGAAGAAGAGCAGGCG
This sequence comes from Propithecus coquereli, assembly GCF_000956105.1. Lineage (NCBI taxonomy): Eukaryota > Metazoa > Chordata > Mammalia > Primates > Indriidae > Propithecus > Propithecus coquereli. The sequence goes on along the minus strand of NW_012149263.1, from coordinate 962,792 downwards.
GTAGACGTGGCACTCGTAGTCGCCCGAGTGGTTGTAGGTGACGTTGGTGATGAAGATGGACAGGTCCTGCAGGTCCTTGGTGCCCCGGCTGCCGTTCCACACCACGCGGCCCTCGAAGCGCTCGTCCTCCTCCAGCTGCAGCACCTCGTTCTCGTAGCGCAGGATCTGGGGCAGCGGCGGGGGCGTCACTGCCTGGGCCCGTCTCCCCCCACTGACCCCGATGCTGTCCCCTGCCCTGACACACAGACACAGACTCCACACACGTGAACTCGGTCACTTTGACCTTGGGCAGGAAGGGCCCCGGGGGCGAGGGCCGTGCCAGGGCCCAGGCCCACGATTCACCTCTAGGCGTGAGAGCCGCACATCACACCCACACCGCAGGCATCTCCCGAGCCCCCCGGGCCTCCTGGGCCCTCCCCGGCCGTTCTTCCCCAGCCACCAGACAGCTCCTCAGGCAGGCATGGGGCAGCCCGACCCCCGCTGCTGGAGACCCCCATTCTCCAACAGGTCATAGAAGTTCATGGCGCCCCCCGTACATAATTCAAAATACACACATAATACAGAAGTTGAAAAAAAGTTCTGCTTTTCTTCCATCATGACTACCCAAGACATTTTTGCAGGTGCCAAGTAAGTCCAGTGACGTTTATTTCATGCCAGCCACGTGCCAGGTGCATCCACTCAGTCTTCACACACACGTACTGGCGGGGGACCACCCCATCTTAATGGAGGAGGACACTGAGGCTCAGAGAGGATCAGTGACTTGCCTGAGGTCACCAGCTAGGCAGTGGTGGAGCCAGAATTCGGATGCAGGTTATCAATCACAGCACGTTATTAAAAACAAACAAATACCCCCCACCCCGAGACCCAGGCCCGCCACCCCCCGCACGCGCCAGGCGCCCACACACCTTCACAAACTCCTCGGTGCCCTTCTGGCGGAAGGTCCACTCGGTGAAGGTCTCAGCGGTGGTCTCGCTGCGGCGCTTGCAGGAGATGCACAGAATTTTGAAGGTCATCCCGTACACGGCCTCGGTTTCCGAGTCCACCTCCACGCAGCCCCCCCGGGCCGAGGTCACTGCGGGGACAGCAGGCTCAGGTCGAGCAGAGGCGCCCGTCACCCCAGGCAACGCCAGGCTCCCTGGCTGTTGGCTTTCGGGTCCCTCGAAAACCATCTGTTTCCCCTCAATAACGATTATGCGTGCCCAGAACTGGGCGCCAAGCTGGGCCCCGCCACTCGCCGCACGACCTTGCCAAGTCCCGCATCTTCTGCGAGTCTCAGTTTCCCTCTCTGTGTTAGGTGAAAGAAATGATCATCTTTGCTTCCGGCGGTGGCTGGGCAGACTCCCTAAGTCAGGCCCCGGCACACAAGAGGTGCCCATACACAGGCTGTCGGTGTTGTCAGTTACGCCAGAGTCTTTCTACCCAAGTACCCCGCTGACTCCTCAGAAAGTCACCTGCCCAAGTTACCAGAGCACCTAGGTGGTGGGACTAGAATCCCAGCTGTGTCAGCAGTTCACGGTGGTAGAGTGATTTCCACCACTAAGTGGGTCTTCAAAACCAGCCAGCCCCACGTGACATGGGTTGGGGGAAAGGGAGGCCTGGGGATGGGTGGTTCGGTGGGCACTGGAGTCAGGGAGACCCACACCCCAGCCCTGCACCCCAGTCCCACAGCCCCTGCACGATCCGCCCCCTTCCAACTTCTCCTGCCTGTGTCCCCTACTCCCCAGGCTCCAGTCACCTCCACACCCTCCCCCATCAGCTTCTCGAAACTCTCTCCTGAGCTCTTTCCTGCCTCAGGACCTTTGCATCCCCACGGGATCCAATCCCACCGGTACCTGCCAGCTCCTTCCTGTCTCCCAGGGCTCACTAGCTAATACGCTGTCTCTTCGGCTCCAGCTCTGGGTCTTTTCCTTGTCCCCAATCTCTCCGTGGCTTAATCCTCAGGACTTCCGTCTGCCACCGCCCGCTCCTGTCTCTTTCGGTCTCTCCAGGCACCTCTGTCTTGGTCTCCCCCAACCGTATCCCTCTTTGGGGTTTCTCTGAAGGTCCCTCCACTCGTGTCCCCTCTCCAGGCTCGCACGCTCTGTAGTGTCTCTCCCCGTCTCTCCGCGTCTCTCCCTCTTTAAACTCCATCCACATTCTCTCGCCGGCTCCCCCGCGGCTCGTCTCCCCGTCACCTCTCCATCTCCTTTGCCTCTCCCAAGTTTCTCTGTCTCCACCGCTCGGACTTGTGACACTCTCCCTGTCCCTCTCGCATTCCCTCTCTGTCCTGCTTCCCACTTTCCCCCGTGTCCCCAGTCGCCCAGCGGAGCACTCAGGGGCACCGAGTCCTTCTCTGTCCCCCGCCGCCTCCCTCCCGTCCCCATCTCTCCGGGTATCTCAGCTCTCCCGTCCCCGTCGCCGGGCGCCGCCTTCCCCCACCCCCGTCCGCGGCTGTGGGTGTCACATTGCAGCCTGCGGGACTCCCGGAGCAGCTGACTCCGCGTTTCCTCGCCCCCGGCCGGGCGCCCGCAGCCTGGAGGCCCGGCCCCGCCCGCGCGTGCCCCCCGCACCTCCGCCGCCCCCCGTGGCCCGGCTCCCGCGCGCGCAACTCCGGGAGCCGACTTGGCGGGGCCGGGGCTGGGCCGGGGGCTGCCCTGGCGCCGCCGCGCGGAGTCCCGAGCGCGAATCCCGCCGCCCCGCGCGCGCCCCCCGCGCACTCACCCAGTGCCGCGCCGACCACGAAGGCCAGCAGCGTCCCCATGGCCGGCCGCCGGTGCGAGGAGCGGGCGAGAGGCGGCGGGCCCGGCGGCGGGCAGAACGTCCCCGGGAGCGCGCGGGCGCGGCAGCTGCGGCTCTGGGACCGGCGAGGGGGGAGGAGGGGGGGCGCGGCCCCCCCGCTCCGGTTACCGCCGGGGGCCCAGCCCCGGGGCCCGGCGTCCGGGCATCCCCGCCGCGCGGGCGGCGGCCGCTGCTGGGGCTGGGGCGCAGGCGCGCGCGGCCGGGCGCATCCGCCAGGTGCGCCGACCCCGGCCCGGCTCGGGCTGCGCGCTCGGGCGCGGACCGCGGTCTCCTGCGCACTGCAGCGGCGGCGGCGGCGGCGGCGGCGGCGGCCCGGGAGGGAGGAGGCAGCAGAGGGAGGGGGCGGGATGAATCACCGCGGGGGGAGGGCGCGGCCGCCCAGCCTTTGCCGCAGCGGCGCCGGCCTCTGGGGCGGCGCAGGGACCGCGGCTCCTGGGCACGGGCGCGCGGACTGGGTGTCTCCGACCCCGCCGCGCTCTGGCGACCCCGTCTTCGGAGTCTGGGAAAGGTCACCCCCAGAGTCGCAGGAAGACTTAGAGGGCAGTTTGGGGGCCGGGCTTCCGACTTCGGCTCATGGAGGTGATCTTCGCCAGTTTGAGGGAGGCTTGGCCGGGACCTCCAAGTGACATCCCGCTCCAATCCCCGATATCCAGGCCTGGGGGTCACCGCGCGGGGACCCAAGCAGGCATGGGAGGGGGTTCAGGTTAGGGCTACCGGCATACCCCAGACCCCACCCAAGCAGGTGGGGCACCCTGCAGTCCGAGCCAGAGAGGCTGCTCTGGGAGCTTGGAGGTGCTGTTTAAGGGGAGCCCCCCTTCGTGATTCCCCCAGCACCCCTTTATGACTCTGACGTCACCTCCTACCTCTCTCCTCCCGCTCCACTCTGGCTACCCGGGCCCCCAGCAGCTCCCAGCACAAGGAGCTCGTCCCTGCCTCAGGGCCTTGGCCCCTGCTCTTCCCTCTGAACCACCCTTCTGCCTCCTGCAGCCTTGACTCCAGGGTCGCCATCGTCAGGTCCCCTGTGTTCATTCAGGGCACACTGCCTCCCCCACACCTCGCTTGACCTCCTTTACTCTTGTTTAGTTTTTTTGACAGCAGTGTCACTACCTGACATAATGTTTTTCCTTTACACAGTCTGTGCATTTCCTGTCCCTCCAACCCTGGAATGTAAGATCCCCCAGGGTGAGGACACCGGCCTGCGTACCACTGTCTCTAGCAGCTCGACCCGTGCCTGGCACACTGTAGGTAAGCGATAAATATTTGTCAAATGAATGAATAAATAAACGTCAGTGGTTATCAAGCCCTTGTGATTCACTGAACCCACTTCCACCTTCGAAACCTTTACGGCAAATTCTATTATCCCTGTTTTACGGATGAGGAAACTGAGGCCGGGAGAGGACCACTCCCTTGCTCAGGGTCGTGCCACTGGCCTAAGGTGGATCTGAAATCCTGCCCCAGCAACGGTGGGCAGCCTGTCCTACGGGATGGAGAGAGGAGGGGTGGGAGTGACCTATGCCTGGGGGTCACAGCCCCGTCCTACCCTTCAGTTCTGGGTGGGATAAAGTCCTAGAGTCCCCCTAGTCCAGCCCTGCTGGGCAGGAGGAACCAGGGTGTGAGGCAAGCCCAGGGCAGAGGGGCAGGGAGCCAGGGACACCGAACATCTTTGTGGTCCAGGCCTCTGTGCCAGCACCTCCGGAGCTGTGAAATTCCCCTGCAGAAAATAACCCTCTCGCTGTTCCGGGCCCTTCCTGGTGGGGGATGGTGGGTGGAGGCTTGGTGAGCACAGGCCTCAGCCCTGGCAGGAGGCACCTCCTAACGGCCCAAAAGCTGATGTTCGCGGAGCACCTTCTATGGGCCCAGTGCTGTTCCAAGCACTCTACTCATATTAACTCATTTAATTCTTCCTACGAGATGGATATTATCATTATGCCCGTGTTACAGGCACGGGAAACTGAGGCTCGTGGAGGGTAAGTTGCCATGATCACACGGCTGGAGGGCAGGAGAAGCTAGCTCTGCCCTGTGCCACTCGTGATCCACCTGTCTCTATCCAACCCTCCCTCCAGTCCCCTGCCCCAAGCCATCAGTTAAGATGATTCCCACAGCCAGGCGTGTGGCATGCCAAAGGTCTCTTCACCCCTTGCTCACTGTGGACCCAGCACTGGGTTTCAGAGAGACAGATGTGGGTTCCACCTAGACCAGAGATTCTTCCTCTAAGCCCATTTCCTCTTCTGTAAAACAGGGGTCCAAGCGGCCTCAACCTGCATGGGCTGTTGTGGGGTCCTGCCGGGGGTCAGGACCTTGCATCTAAATGCGGAGACCCCAGGGGCCAGGCCCGGGGTCTTCCCCTCAGGCGCGTAAATCTTTATTTGTCTCCACCTCGTGAAGTCACTGTGAGAATAAAATTCGCATCAGATCTTGGCACAGAGCTTGGTACATATTTGGTGCTCACTACACGAGTTACTAGTTTTCCTCTCAATGTTTATGTAGTAAGTGTAGCATTTACTGAATACTTACTCTGTGCCAGGTCCTGTTATAAGCAGCCACATTTATTAACTCCTTGAACTCACAGTAGCAGTTCTCAGAGTGGGGTCCCCAGATGGCATCATCAACATCACTTGGGAACTTGTTAGAAAGGCAGAATCTCAGCCCTGCCCCTGCAGATCAGAAATTCTTGGGGGTGGGGGCAGCTGTCTGTGTTATAAGAAACCCTCCAGGAGATTCTGATGCAGCTAAAGTTTGAGAGCCACTCGCTCCTAACAACCCCGAGAGACAGGCGCTGTAATTACACCCATGGTACAGAAAAGAAAACTGAACTCAAAGAGGTTGACCTGCTCCAGACTGCAGAGGCAGGATTTGAACCCAGGCCGCCAGCGTCTGTCCTGAGAGCTCCAGCTCTGGACTCTGATGACGCAAAGCCTGTGTGAGATGCTGAGGAATTGCCAGATCGTTTCGGTGCCTGTGGCCCCCGTCCCCACCGTGGCGGGATCCGAGTACAGCGGGAGGCCCCACCCACTCCCAGGCACGGCCACAGCGATTTCCAACCCTTTATTGGGGCTCTGCCGGCCCCAGATAAATATAATACATTAAACCCAGAGCTGAGGGAATCGTGCACCCCAGGAGGTGCCCCCCCCACAACCCCAGCCGGGCAAAATAAGTTAGTGGGGGGCCTGCCGAGGGCCAGGCCAGCTCCCTGGTCTAAAGTGCATCTCAGTCCTGTGGTCCCGTCTGCACGGTCCCTGGTCGGGCCGCCGGGAGGGGCGGGCGGAGGTGCCGGGCGCTCACACCGTGCCAGCAGTGGCCGCCGTGGCTGTGTGTGTCTGTCCATTTGAGAGGACGGCTGCAGGGCCAGGCGTCCTCAGGAGAAGCTGTCCTCCGGCCGGGGCGGGGCATCGAAGGGAGGGTCCGAGACGGTGATGCCTTGATGCAGCTTCTCCAGGGAGAACTTCATCTGGAGGGAGGGAGGGGGGGCAGGGTGAGGGGTGAGGCTCACGCCCCTGTCCCCCGCAAGGGTCACTCGGTGAGAAGAGCAGAGTCACACTGCACCCGGTTTAACTTCTCAGAGGCAGCAGAGGAAGGGACTTCATGCGCACCTGGGACGCAGACGCCCTGGGTTCAAATCCCAGCTCTGCCGCTCTCTGGGTAACCCTGGGCCAATCACTTAACCGTCCTGGGCCCCAGTCCCCCATCCGAAACATGGGTCAGAAACGTATCTGCGTCACGGGATCGTGGCAGGGGTCTGATGAACACAGAGTGCTCGGTGCACGTCGGCTGTCACGATTACCGCCGCCGGGACCTACTGTGCGCCTGGTGCCCGGCGCACACTCAGGACAGCACACACGCAGGCAGAGCTGTGTGCCCAGCACTGTTCCGAGGGTTGCGCACTTCATCCTCACGACAGTCCTTCGGGTGCCGCAAGGTAGCATCCCACGGGCAGAGGAGGAGGCACAGTCACACCCAGGGTCACACGCCGGGATTTGAACCTGGTCGTCTGCACAGATGCTGCCCCCGAACTACCCGGGATGTCTGGGTCAACCCCTTTTGGAGATGAGACCCCAATATCCTTTGGAGAACGCCTGGCTCTCAGACCACGTGACCCCTTAGTCACCCCAAAAGGGGGCAAGGGGTATGGGGACACCAAGCCTGGCCTTCCCTGTGGCTGTCAGCCCGGAGCTGCAGGTGGCCCCGCGGTCATCCACGCACACAGGATGCCCCAAAAGTAAAGCCAACGCTGGAACGGGCAGAGTCGAGACAGCGCAAGAGACTGACTCCTGCCGCTCTTCCGGGGCCAGACCTGGCCGTGCCCGAAGCGAGACGCCTTGGACTTGTTTCCAGCATGTGAGCCGGTGAACTCTCTCCTCCACCCTGCGGATCCCCCGGCGCCCCGGCGAGGTGGGACTCTGGGAAACAGCCCCGCACCCCTGCCCCTGCCCCCCCGCACCCCTGCGCAGCCCTGCACCCCTGCCCTGCCCCCCGCCCCCCTGCGCAGCCCGCACCCCTGCCCTGCCCCCCGCACCCCTGCGTGGCCCCGCATCCCTGCGCAGCCCTGCATCCCCGCCCCGCCCCGCCAGCCCCCCCACCTCGTCCAGGAGCTCCACAGAAGCGCGCAGGATCTGCCGCCACTTGCGCACCTCGACGCTGTGGAACTGCTTCTGCAGGGCCAGGATCTCGGCCCACTCCGCGGCCGTCTGGGGGAACTTGCTGCGGGAGGCAGGGCTCCGGTGGGGCCTCGGCCTCCCCCGACCTGCCCGAGCCCCCAGCCCCTCGGCCGCCCCACTCACCCCTTGGCCAGGGCCAGGCTGTGCCAGGACTCGAAGGAGTGGGCCGTCCTCTCCAGGGACCAGAGGCGGTAGAAGAGGAGGACGTTGAGGGCGATGAGGATGATGAGGCTGGGGACAGGGGTCAGGGGTCAGGAGTCCTGGGGTACACGTGCTCCCACAAGTCGGGCACTGAGCTCTGAACCCCCCGCACAACTACACCCTGAAGGGGTACCATGACTACCCCTTTCTCAGAGGAGGAAACGGAGGCTCAGAGAGGGTGACAGACATGCCTAGGGTCACACAGCCCACAGCAGAAAGTCAGGGTTCAAACCCAGGCCCTGGACCACCAGGCCAGGCCACCTCTCTGGGAGAGGCGCGGCACGGGGCAGGGAGGAGAGGCTGCAGCAGGGGTGGGGCTGGGGAGGGGAGAGCAGGTGGAGGACGCAGGACCCTACCTCACACAGATCCTGCCGCGGCAATGAGGGGAGACACAGAGATGAGCCGCCCAGCCTGCCCTGGCCGCCCTGCCCCTCCTCGCCCTGCCCAGCTTGCCATACACCCTCTCCCGGGACCGGCGCTGGGCCGCTGAGGCCCCAAGAGGCGGAGCGTGCGGCGGACCGACCCTCACCTCCCGGGGTCTGCTGGGAGCCCGGGACCTCGTTTCCGGAAGCCCTCCCTGCCCTCGCATAGCCCCCCGGCTCTGCTCCTGCAGTGGGGCAGGCCTCTCCGTGACAAACTGAGCATCTCCACTGTGTAAGGGGCTCTGCCGGCCACACCCCAAACATCGTCTGGTCCCATCCTTGCAGGGAGATGAGCCCACGCTCCCACTTAAGCAGAGAGACCCAGAGAGGCCAAGCGCTTGTCCAAAGTCACACAGCGAGGACGCAGAGCCAGGCCTGTCTGACCCAAAGCCTGGCCCTGCTCCGTTACTCACACAACGCTGATGAGCACCAGGGCGCTGGGGATGCCTGCCCCCAGGCCCTGGTCCGAGGACGAGTCCGAGAAGTGGGAGCCCAGGGCGCCTGCAGGAGAGAGGTGAGGTCAGACAGCCCGTCCCGGGCGCCCCGTCGCCGGCCCCAGCTCCCCCGCCCCCCCGACCGGGACGCACCTGAGGTGTGCACGCCAGCCCGGGCGCAGGGGTCAGGGTCTGGGTGCTGGGGCCCGTCACCGTGACCCCTCCAGCTCAGGGGCCGCTTCCGCCGCCGCAGGCCTGACAGCAGCCCTCGGGCGTCCTTCCCGCCTTCCTCCAGGGACAGCTTCTCCGCCTTGGCGAGCTCTCGCTCTGGGGAAGGAGGAGCGGGCTCCGGATGTCTGCGCCCAGCCGGGCCACCACCCACCCCGCCCCGGCCGGCCTTCTGTCCCCTACCCAGGTGGTGGAAATAATCCTCGATGCCGCTCCACGAGTTCTTCTCGATGAGCGACTTCACGAGGCTCCACGGCTGCTTTCGGTAACGGATCTCGGAGGACACTCTGGGGTCGGGAGGACAGGAAAAGGGACAGGGTCTGACTGCAGCCCTGGCCCCCCGACCCCAGGCAGGTTCCTTCCTTCCCCGCATTCAGAGAGGGCCTAGGGGCTTCCCTGGACCCCCCACCGGCCCCACGTGCTGGCCAGCTCAGCCCTCGGCCCCTTCCCGTTCCACGCCCCTCCCTGGCAGCTCTCCACTGCCTGAGCACCGTGTCCACTCGCGCACCCCAACTCCACACGGGGCTCTCAGGGACAGCGCAGCCCAGTCCTCGCCCAAGCCCGCCCCCCGCACCCTCTCCAGCCCGGGCAGGGACAGCTCAGTTCTTCCAGTGGCTCAGGCCAGACACCTCGGGGCTCCTCTCTTTCCCTCACCCCTGCACCCGTCTCTCAGCAAACCCTGTCGGCTCCGCCTCTAAAATCCCTCCAGAATCTAAACTCTTCTCCCCTCCACTGCCCCCAGCCTGGCCCGGCCTCCATCCCTTCCTGCCTGGACACCCCAGCAGCCTCCTCCCTGGTCTCCTGCTCTGTCCCTGTCCCCGCAGTCTGCTCCCCCTCTGCAGCCAGAGGGAGCCTGAGAACATCTGAGTCAGGTCAGGGCCCCCCTGGCTCTGAGCCCTGCCCGAGCTGCACCTGGCTCCAGGTAACAGCAAAGTCCTCACCTGGACCCACAAGGCCTTATAAGCCCTGGTTCACCTCCGTGACCTCACCGCCCACTCTTCCCACACTCACTCCACTCCAGCTGTCCCACAACACAGCTGCCTCAGGGCCTTTGCACTGGCTATGCCAAACAAATTCTGTCACCTCTTCAGGTTCTTGGTGAGAAATTCCTTTCTCAGCGGCCCCTTCCCTGACCAGCGTCTTGAGTGTAAGACTCCCCACTGCCCCCCAACTCTTCACCCCACCGTGCTTTTCTCCACAGCCCTTATCCCTAGGGAACGTTCTGCAGATTTCCATAATTATTTTTTTATTGTCCAATCCCCCACTAGAATGTGAGCTCCCTGAGAGAGGGAATTTTGTCTGGTTTTGCTGTATCCTGGTGTCTTTGCACCCTCTGCAGATGGGAGGAGTTGTCCCCAGGGTCACCCTCTGTCTGCCCTCTACTATCCTGAGCACAGGGGTTCAGGGACCCAACACTTCTGTCCCTCTGCCAGTGTGGGAGCCAACGTTCTGCCGTTGATTTGGGGGTGGGGCAGGGACCCTGGGCGCCGCTCACCGGAGCCGGGCCTTGTTCCGAGCAATGCCCAGGATGCAGTAGCGGTGGGCCGTGTAGAAGTAGTCCTGGTAGGGGATGCCCTGCGTCAGCACCTCGGAGTCCACCACGCACCCGCCGGCCTGCGGGCCGCGCTGGAACAGCGTCTGCAGAGACAGGGAGGAGGAGGTCAGGCCCCGCCCCCCGCCGTGCCACCTGCCCGGCCGCCCACCTGGCTCACCTGCGTCTCCACCACGGAGGCGCTCTTGGGGCCCAGTGGGTTGTTGATGGGAATGGTGTACGTCAGCACCCGACGCTGGTGGCACTTGCTGTCTCCGCTCCAGGGGCTCAAGGTCACGTCTGGGGGAGGGAGGAGCAGAATGAGGAGACCACGCTCCCGTCCTGTGCCCACGGGCTGGGGGTTTCTATTCTCTGGGGACCCATCACCCCCACCTTCCTTCCAGGAGCCTCTAACTTCAGAGGCTGGTGATACTTACAGCTGGGACCCTTCTCCTCGGGACATTTCTCACCCCACCAGGGCCACCTCATCCACTCCTCCAGCCTCAGTTTCCCCCTCTGCACCAGTCCTGGCTTCTCCCCTGAGCTTCAGACCCGCAATCTTCTGCACGCCTTCCCCTGGCAGTGGCCTGGATCCCGCATACCCTCCGGGCCCCACACTGGCCTCAGCATCTCCCCAAAACCGGCTACTCCTCTCAGGTCCCCAACTCAGGGCTGGCCCCTGTGTCCTCCAGGCTCCCACCGGAGCCCTGGGCCTTGCCCTGGACGTGCCCACGCTGGGTCTGCCAGCTGCACTGTCTGTTCACCAGCTCTCCCGAGCACGGCTCCTGCTCAGCCCATCCCCGCCGGCCCCTGAGCACTGGCCTCAGTCTCCACACCTGGTCCAGGGATATCTTATTAAATCCAAGCCTGACTCTATCCCTTATCTGCCTAGAATACTCTATGGCTCCCCAGGGCCCCCCAGGACTGAATTCCTCAGCCTGATGTGCCAGTCCCTCTAGGATATAAGCATAGTTTTGGGGGACTTATATCCCCCCAACACAAGGCTTATTCTTACTGATCCTGCAAGGGGCTCTATATGGTTAGTTTTCAGCAAAACAGAAAAAAGAAATAAAGAAAAACTATAATACCGTCTGACTACTCCCTCCCCTACTTGAATCTCTTTCTTGGCCTCCCAAGCTCTTCAGCTGGTCCCTCCTACAGCCTGGGGCCATCCACCCTTCAGCCACACCTGGTGCAGGGGCCTCTCCTCTCATACCTGGCTGCAGTGGCCCAGCCCAGCAGGATTTCCCCAGGGTCCGCCTCCAGCCCCAGGGCCTTTGCAGTGCGATGCCCGCCTCCTGGGTTCCTCTGCCCCCACCCACTCCTCCCACCTTCCTCAGTTCCTCCTTCAGGCCCAGGTTTTGATTTCCTGGCAGCCTTCCCCGATACTCCTCAGATTACAGACACCTTCGGACTCGCAGCCCCACCCTTAACTCACGCCACACCTGTGATGTGTGGTATTTATTCGTGTATTTGTTTCCTGTGTTTCCCACTAGAGTCTGGGCACTGGGGACGGGAGTTCATCTCCCCTGGCCTCTCAGGGGCCTCCAAGCCCCGCACAGCCCTGACAAAGTAGACACTAAATGCGTCACCATTAACTTGCAATTATTAAATCCCTACTGTATGCTACTGCTCTAGGTACTTTTGTAGTGTTAATGCACTTAATTCTCACGAGAACCAACAAGGCAGGTAGTTAACACACCCCCATTATACAGAAGAAGAAACTAAGGCACAAAGAGTCTCAGAGCCCTGCCCAGCTAGTAAGAGACAGAACCACTTCTGTGTCACAGCTGCTGCTTTTATCCGCCCCACCCTGCCACACCACCCGGCAGGGCCTGCCTGTCTCGGGGCTCACCCTGCCTCCCCCCTCCCCTGCACCGGGGTGTCCCTGGCGTCTCCTCCATGCGCCCCCCGACCTGTGAACTTGCACTGCTGCAGGAAGCTCTGGAGGAAGGGCGAGTCCGAGAAGAGCATCTGCTGGAGCCGCTCAGCACCCACGTGGAAGACAGAGTTGATGAGGAGACGCCCAGAGAGATCAGGGAGCAGGGCGGCCAGGTCAGCTGGGAGAGAGAAGGGCTGGGTGACGGCAGCCCCCACACCTCCCTCCCTCTGGGGGGCGCTCCTCCCCACGTGGGGTGGATGGGCAGAGTGGACACTGACACGGAGCCCTCCTCACCCCACCCTCTGCCAGAGCCACATTGATTGGTTCAGGGGTGTGTGGGTGTGACCAGGCCAGGTCAATCGGTCACAGTGATTGGTTCAGGAGACAGACCAATCAGCCACATT
>NW_012149263.1:941606-950132 GCF_000956105.1 Propithecus coquereli | reverse complement strand
GTAGTGTGAGGGGTGGCGGAGGGACAAGGCCTGAGTGGGGGTGTCCCCTCCTCATCCACACTGTCCTCAGGTCTCTGTCCTGATGAATCCATTCATTCCCCAGGGTGCTTGTCCTGTGCCCAGCCGTGCACAGGGTCACTGCGAAGAGCTGGCCCTGGCCCTGTCCTCAGAGTCCAGGTGAGACACAGACGTCTCCAGACAGGGTCAGCCCAGAGCGGTCTGCTGGGATCGGGGAGCCCAGGGCGTGTTCCCAGCCTGCTTTGCCACAAGGGATGCTCAGCTGATCCACTTGTGGCCAGCAAAACACAAAGGGAAGTCTGCTGGGAAGTGTCCCCCACTGCCACCGTGTGACAGCCCGGGACAGAATGGGGTGGAGAGTCAGGGGGACTTCCGAGGGGCCGTGGGAGGGAAGGGCTGCAGTACTCCCGCAGCCCCGGGGCAGCCGTGTGAGGGGCAGGTTGCAGGGACAGGGGCTGGGAGACGAGATTCTCGGGGTGCAGAGTAAATGGGGCTTTGTGGTGGAGGGGCCTGTGAGGTTGGAGACCACGTGGTCCCCTGTCCGTCCCGGGCTCACCTTCTCGCTCTCCGTGCAGATCTGGATGGCGTTGGGGATCAGCTTGGCTGTCTTCTCCAGTAGAGACGGGGGTCTCGCTCTTGCTCAGGCTGGTCTCGAACTCCTGAGCTCAAACAATCAGCCCGCCTCGGCCTTCCAGAGAGCTAGGATTACAGGCGTGAGCCACTGCACCTGGCCCCCCTGGAGTTTTTGTCCCGTGAGCTCCTAAGCCCCCTCTCACTTAAGCCGGGGTGAGGTCTACCACGTTGTGTAACTGAGGCGAGTGAATCGGGCCCACCTGCCTCACCTTCCTCCCCGGTAGACGAAGAGGAGTTACTCGTGTCCGTCAACAGCTCCTCACTGGGCAGGAGGTCCAAGGGGCCCAGGGAGGCGGGCCCATTGGGCGGCGTGGGCTCTGTGCTGGGGGGTTCGGCCACTGGCGTCACCGTCTGGCTGGAGGAGGCATCGGGCTGGCTGTCCATCTGCTCCTCCTTGTCCTCCTCTGCCTGCAGAGAGGGCTCTGTCAGCCTCGCCCCACCTGCACCCCAGCCTGGGGGGCCACAGGGATTCCAGAGCCTGTCCAGAGCTCAGACAGGAAACCAATGCTGGGGAGGTAGCGTGGACCCAGGCTCACAGCCTGGAGCCACCCAGACAAGCCGTGTCCCGGATGCCTGGGCCGTAAGCTTTCTTAAATGTCCTGCCCATCTGCCTCTCCCGCCTCATCCATCCACCCCGCCCCCTTCCATTTCTCACCCTTCTACTTGTTTGTCCCCTTTTTCCTGTCTCTCCTTCCCATCTGTGCCTATTTTCCTTGCGTATCTTCCCATCTCCGTCCCGCCCTGTCCCTCTGTCCATCCCCCCAATCTGTCAGGCTGTCCCTCTCCCCCACTCCACCCCAGCCTTCCTCTGTCTCTTCCCACCGGCACCCCGCTCTCTCCCCCTGCCCCCTGCTCACCCCGTGGTCGGCGTCGCTGCTGCCTCGGGAAAGGTTGGGGGTGATGCGGCCACGGCGAGAACCCACGGGGCTTGGCTCCTGGCTGTGGTCAGCTGCCCCCGAGGGGGTGATGTCGCTCAGCGCAATCACATCGCCCACCTCCTTGGGGGGCCTGCGGGGAAACAGAGGAAGTGGGACTGCTGCAGCCTGCAGACCCCCCACGCCCTCCTGGATCGCTCGGACGTCTACACCCACCCAGCACTCCAGGGACTCCAGGCGCTCTGCACGCGGCCCCGTCTGTTCCTCCCCCACCCTCCCCCGACCTGGGAACCACCCCCAACCTCGGACTCACCCCAGACCGTTCAGCTGCAAGGGGCAGACATAGTCCTCGTCCTCGCTGGTGAGGCCCAGCTCCGAGCCGTAGCACTGGTGCACCAGGTGCCAGAGCTCACGGGGACTCAGCGTCTGGGCAGGCGGGACCTGGGGCTGGCCTCCACCTCCCCACAGCGGAGCCCGCTGCCCGGTTCCCCACCAGCCCCAGCCTCGGCAGTTCCCCTGGCTTCCACACGGGGGCAGCCACGATCTCCCGCGCAAGGCCGCGGCCCCAAGGCGCTAGGGACCCGGGCGAGGGCCCTGTGCCCAGGACTTTATACCTCACACCTCCCCAGTCCCCGCGAGAGTCTGGCCAGTTGATGCCGATTTCCCATTCCTGTGCTGTCCTGCCCTTCCCCACCCCATGACGTTCCCAAGTGTCCTTGGGAGCTGTGGGCTTGCAGCCCCCATGGCCAGAGTGGCTGGATGAGGGTGACGACGAAATCGTGGTAACAGCAGCAGCAGCAGCAATCGACTGAGTCGTTACTGGGTGCCAGGCATCCTTCTAACCCTTTGCATGGGAGAGCTCACCGAGTCTCCAAAACAGTTCTGGACACTGGGTGCTAATATCATTTTGAGACAATGTTGCTGAGAGACACAGTCCCGTGCCCGAGGCCATCCAGCTAGGAGGTGGCAGGGCTGAGGTGTGATCCCAGGGGAGCTGGGCTGGAACCTTGGAGCCAACCACTGGGCTTTTCTGCCTCCTAAGAGCTGACATGACTGGGTTCTTATTCTGGGCCCAGCGCTGGGTGCTATCAAGTAGGGACGGTCCCCACTTGACAGATGGGGTTCATGACTCGCCCCAGGTCACTCATGATGGCGCTAAAACTACAGGGCCCGAGTGTTGAGCCCTCCTAGGAGCCTTTGACCCCACACTGTCCCTCTCTTGGGCTTCTGAATGGAACCCTCCGGCACTCTTGCCATGGCTGGAGCTGCCCCGAGGGGACGAGAGCCTCCTGGAGGCCAGGACTGACTGCGGCTGGGCTGGACGAGCGGGTCTGGGCTCTGTGCGGTGCTCGGGGCGGCAGCAGCAGACACCGTGCCAGCAGAGCCCGATTTTGTTCAGGGTAAAGATCTTCCCCAGCCCCAGGGACAAGTGAGGACTGGTTTACACCTATTCTCTGTTCCGCTGCCCGAGCCGCAGCTTCAGGGTCAGACCGGTGGATGTCCCAGTGGGGCCCATGGAGATGCCGTGGAGCAGGGCCTGTGGCTCCCTGAGTTCCGGAATCCTGGCTCTGGGGCCCCCCAGTGCACCCCAAGCCCCCACCCAGCCCCCACGGAGCCCCCACCCAGGCCCACCTTTTCAAGCAGCGCGTTCTGCCAGAGGCGGAAGATGAGGAGGAAGCAGCGGTCGCGGGCCCCGAAGGAAGTGAAGAAATGCTGTAGGGGAGGGGAGTAGTGTGAGGGGTGGCGGAGGGACAAGGCCTGAGTGGGGGTGTCCCCTCCTCATCCACACTGTCCTCAGGTCTCTGTCCTGATGAATCCATTCATTCCCCAGGGTGCTTGTCCTGTGCCCAGCCGTGCACAGGGTCACTGCGAAGAGCTGGCCCTGGCCCTGTCCTCAGAGTCCAGGTGAGACACAGACGTCTCCAGACAGGGTCAGCCCAGAGCGGTCTGCTGGGATCGGGGAGCCCAGGGCGTGTTCCCAGCCTGCTTTGCCACAAGGGATGCTCAGCTGATCCACTTGTGGCCAGCAAAACACAAAGGGAAGTCTGCTGGGAAGTGTCCCCCACTGCCACCGTGTGACAGCCCGGGACAGAATGGGGTGGAGAGTCAGGGGGACTTCCGAGGGGCCGTGGGAGGGAAGGGCTGCAGTACTCCCGCAGCCCCGGGGCAGCCGTGTGAGGGGCAGGTTGCAGGGACAGGGGCTGGGAGACGAGATTCTCGGGGTGCAGAGTAAATGGGGCTTTGTGGTGGAGGGGCCTGTGAGGTTGGAGACCACGTGGTCCCCTGTCCGTCCCGGGCTCACCTTCTCGCTCTCCGTGCAGATCTGGATGGCGTTGGGGATCAGCTTGGCTGTCTTCTCCTTCTTCAGACACGTCACTTCCTTCAGCTGGATGGAAATCTGGGAACGAAAGGAGGGTCAGAAGGGGCCGGGCCCTGCCCGCCCGGCCCGCCGCACCCGCCGCCGGCTCACCGTTGTCTCCCAGCGGAAGATGTTGCTGTAGAAGCAGATCCAGTTCTCAGAGAGATAGAGGCGGCCCTGCAGGAGGATCTCGCGCTGCAGGGCACAGGAGTAATCTGAGAGTGGCCGGGGGAGAGACGGCAGACACCTGAGTCACAGGGCTGTGCGGCAGCCGCGGGCCGGCGGGGAGTCAGGGGGCAGAGCTGGGAACTCAGGCCAGGGGCCAGGACTCACCCACGATGAGGCGTTCGGCTTCGGGGAGTTTGCTGAACAGTTTCCGGAAGTCCTCATTACGCTGTTTGTAAGTGGGGCTCAGCATCTGGAGGGATGTGGGAGGTGGGGACCTGGACGAGGACAGCTCTGCCCTGCGAAACTCTTGAAGCTCCCTCAGTATCTAGCCTGCTTTTGGTTTCCACTGCCCCTAACACGACAGTAACCACAGTGACAGCTGCTGTTTACTGATTTCTTGTATAAGCCAAACCCTGCGCCAAGGACCCGCCAGCATTGCTGGCTTATTGAGTGTTCCCTTCAGCCTTGTCAGGTGGAGCTATTTCTTGAAGAGAGCTAGAAAGGCTCAGAGAGGTTAAGTGACTCACCCAAGGTCACACAGCACAGAAACAGCGGCATAGGCTGTGACCCCCAAGTCAGCTAATCTCAGCACCCACTCCTGGACTGTCACAGCCTGGGGCTCCCGGCCTGCACCTGGCCCCTCCCTCCCTTCCACCCCTCTAGCAAGCCCCCTTGCCCCAGACACTTACGCTGTACCAGCTCTGCATCTTCTGCAAGAGAAAAGAGGAGTCGAGATGAGCCCCTGGACACTGCCCCCCCACTGCCCTCCCACCCCTCTCCACACTCCCCCGGGGCTGGCACCAACCTTGCTGTTGCGGATGAAATTGCGGCTGCCCAGGCTCTGGGTGCTGGGGGTTCCGGGCACCCCACCCTTCTCCGAGGAGCTATCTGACCCCTTCTCCACCATGGTGCCTGGTTCCGGCTCAGGGGGAGGCCGGCTTGGGGGCAAGAGCTGCAGCCGCTTACGGAGAGATGGGGAGCTGCTGGGCGTGCTCCGGCCAGAGTGGGGGGTGGTGCTGGGGGCGGGAAGAGGAAGAGGGGCGTTTAGGGGGAGAAAAGGCTGGGGTGTGTGGACGGGCCTATTTTTGGAGACCCGCCCACCAGCTCATTGATCCCCACCCACCCGCCTGTGCATCCATCCCCCATCCACGGATCCACCCGCCATCCCGCCAACCTACTCCACTTCCCATTCGTGTGACTCAGAGCAGGTTTCCCGATGTTTGTGCCTCGGTTACTTAGCCGTAATCCAGGAATGACTAATGCACATTCTCATCTGGCTGCTTTGAGACTTTAGTTAACACACGTGAAGTATTTCTAGCAGAGCCTGGCACACAGCAAGCTTTCAATAACACCTGCTATTTTTTGTTAATTTATTACTTTATTCATACAACAAATATTTATTGAAGTGACTTTCTATTCAATGGCTTGAGCTAAAAACCCAAACATCTTGATTTCTTTTTTTATTCCTCACCTCCCATTTCTAATCTGTCAGCAAGTCCCTGCAGCTCCACGTCCAAAACCTTTTTCCATTATTTCTGTTCTACCCACTTCTCCCTGCACCGGCCTCCTTCCTCTCCCATCTGGACACCCCCGCGGCCTCCTCCCTGGTCCCCTGCTCAGTCCCTGCTCCGAAGGTCTGGTCCCCACCTGCAGCCAGAGGGAGCCTGGGAACACCTGGGTCAGGTCAGGGCCCTCCTGGCTCAGAGCCCTGCCCTGGCTGCATCTGGCTCCAGGTAACAGCAAAGTCCTCACTTTGGGGCCCACGACCATAGCAATCTGGCCCTGTCACCTCCCTGTCCTCCTGCCACTCTGGCCACCCCAGCCTCCTTCTGTCCCTGAAGTGCTCCGACTTCATTCTGGTTCCTCCCCCTGGACAGTCCTTCCCCAGCCCCGGCATCCTCAGCTCCGTCCCTTCAGCTCAAGCGCCCCCGATCCTGGCCACCCAGCCAGGGTAGGCCCCTCCCTCGCCACAGCCACGAGATCTTCGCTCACCCTGCTCATTGACTTAGTTTGCTTATTGTCTGCCCAGACTGAACTCGGGGAGGTCTTGGTTGCCACTGTGTCCCCGCACCCCAAACTGTACGTGGCACATAGCGAATGCCCAATAAACATCGGTGACGACGCGAAGAATCCGTGCGCCGGCTGGAGCTGGCACGAGCAGGGACCATCGGTCGGGGTGGCTGCTGCCCTTGGCGAATTAACCTCCCAGTTGGGAGGCAGACACTGAGCAAACAGCCTCGGCCTCGGCTGTACAAATACCAACTGTCACAAGGGCTGTAGGGTGAGTATCGGAAACTTTGAAGGGACGTTCATTGTTGACTTCTTATCAGGAACTATGTCAAGCTCTCGTGTGACTGATTTTACTACTCCTCAAACAGCCTGTGCATCCGGTTCTATGACTGACCCTGCTTACAGAGGAGGAAACAGGCTCCAGGCAGCAAACCACGTGCTGGCGGACATGTGTCTGGTTTATTCAGGGCAGGCTCCAACCTGGGAGCCGTCGACTGTTCCAGGGTGGAGGTGGGATTCCCTCCACCACCGGGAGAAACTCACTCTTGTCTCTCTGGCCTCCACGCCTAGTCCCCTCTGTCTAGACCACCGTTTCTCTTCTTCGCGCAGCAAATCCTTCGAGGCTCTTGCTCAGATACGTCTTCCCCTCTGCGGGTCCCCACAACCCGCCGGGGAGCTCCCGCCCCAGCCCTGACTACTCTGGG
The DNA here is from genome assembly GCF_000956105.1 of Propithecus coquereli. Classification (NCBI taxonomy): domain Eukaryota; kingdom Metazoa; phylum Chordata; class Mammalia; order Primates; family Indriidae; genus Propithecus; species Propithecus coquereli. Next base: position 943,365 of record NW_012149263.1, on the reverse strand, counting down.
CTGTCACTGTCCGATGGCAGGTCCATCCCCTCACAGGTCCGTAAGCTCCCTGAAGGCAAGCTTTGGGGTTGTCTTGGTCACTTCTCTGTCCCCAGGACAGAGCACAGGGAAGGCATTCATGCAATACTTATAAAATGAATTTGTGGAGTAAAACAAATGAATAAGTAAATTAAATACATGTTGGCTGGGGACACTGCCATTCCCCCTGGGCCATCCCACCTCCTCGTCCCTGGTCTCCTGCTCTGTCCCTGCCCCCCTAGTTTGCTCCCCACCCACAGCCAGAGGGAGCCTGGGAACCAGTGAGTCCAGTCAGGGCCCTCCTGGCCGCACCTCCCTCTAGTAAAAGCACAGGCTGGTCCCCCTCGACCCTCATCAGCCCCCACTGCCTCTCCTCTGGCTCTCACCTTGGCTGTTCCCTCTGCCCAAAACGCTCTTCCTCCTAGATGTCCAAGGGGCTCCCTCGCCTCCCCGAGGTCTCTGCTCAATGGACATGTTTCAAAGCCACCCTCCCCACCTCCTTAGTGAACATCACCCCACTGCTCTCTTGATCTCTCTTCTGTATCTCCCCGCAGTTCTTACCCTTCTCCCCCACAGGACGTGAGTGTCCTGAACGCCTAGAACGGGCCGGGCACATGGCAGGTGCTCCACGAGCCCTGGCTGCTGTGGGCTGAGCGCACGATCCCTCGGCCCTCCTGTCCGGCCCCCATGGAACCGGGATTCCACCAGGTGTGCGACTTTCGGGACTTGCAGGTCTCCAGGGCAGCAGCCTGGAGCAGGGGCCCCACAGTCCAAGGGGCTTCTGGTCAAGTGTTGCCACTTCCTCCTTGTGCGACCTTGAGCCAGGGTCTGACCTTCTTGTGCCTCCGTTCCCTCTCGTGTGTAACGGGAATAATAACCGTGCCCACCCTCAGGGCTGCTGGGAGGAGACAGTGAGGCAGGACACACAAAGCCGAGCACGCAGATGGCACTCTGGCTGGCCCACGTCCTCTTCCCGCCCGCAGGGACCGGCAGACCGAAGCAGAGTGTACGGCCCTGCAGCGCCCCAGCGCGCCGCAGTCCCAGCGGCTCTGCTGGCCCTGACACGTCCCTCACGAGCACCTGAGCCTCCACGGACTGAGCCCAAACTCCGGTCATTCACTCTAAATACCCTGCACCTGGCACTGGGGACACCGAAGTGAGCAAAACAGACACGGTGCCCTGCCTGCAGGGACCTGCCGCTCTAGCTGGGAACACAGACAGCCAGAAGGAAAACGTGTGGACGAGGGTGGTGGGCGACCTCGGCCGCTGCCAGTGCTGTGAACTTGCTCGGCGTACGGTCCCCACGCCTGTAGCACCCGCAGCACTCGGAAGTCGTCTGAAATGCGATTCCAGGACCCACTCCCGACCTCCTGAACCAGAACTGGGGTGGGGCCCAGGAGATTCTGATGCACGCTCAAGCTCGAGGACCACAGAGATAAAGGGAGGGACAGCTGGAGCAGAGATGGCTTCTTTAGTGAGAGTCAGCGGACAGTCCTAGGTGCGGGAACATCAAGTGCTGGGAAGCGACTGAGCTTGGCAGGCCTGTGGAGGAGTGGGGTGGCCAGTGGGGCTGGGGGGGCCCGTGCCGCAGCCTGGGGGCAGTGGTCAGGACTTTGGGCTTCGCCCCAGGGGTGCAGGTGAGCAGCGAAGGAGTCTGAAGTAGGGACCACACCCCCACCCCCCACTATCTTCTCACACCTGTAGCCTGAAACACAGACCTGCAATACGCTCCTGCAGCCGC
>NW_012149263.1:934498-938596 GCF_000956105.1 Propithecus coquereli | reverse complement strand
TGTGTGTGTGCGTGCGTGTGTGTGCGTGCGCGCGCGTAGGGGGACACCGAAGCTGGCGGGAAGGGGTGGGGCCGGTAGCCTCCATCTCCTTCCCGGTCCCAGTACTGAGCCCGGACTCCCGGCCCCTGGAGGTCCCGTGCCTCAGTCCCTCTGACCTTCGCTGTCCCCATCAGCCGGATTAGTCAGAATCAGCCTCCCACTTATCTGTGCTGTGACCCTGGGCAAGTGCCCCCGTCCTGGGGATCCCGCTAACTCTGTGGCCAGGGCTTTCCCACCCGACGGCGCAGGGGCGGGCATCCTCGGCCTTTTACCGTCAGGAAAGCCCGGCCTCAGAGATGGGCAGGGACTTGCGGAAGGAACCGGCGGGCAGGCTGCAGAGTTGGACGCCGTTCTGCTCTGACGCCATAACCTGCGTCCACCTCTGCAAGCCGCTGTCACAGTCTGGTGGTGTCCTGGCCTGAGAACTAGAAATATGAGTCCCACCCCACAGCGCCTGGGCCAGGATAGGCTGTCCCTACCTCTTCTGAAAAAACTCCCTTCCCATCCCCCCAGCTCTTCACCTTTCCCCTCCCCCACAAAAAACCCCACCTGACTTCTCCGTTTTGGTGGCTGGCCGGCCAGAGACGTCAGAGTCTTCCTTGACACCTTCTCTTTCCTTCACACCCGCATCCAACTGTCACGAACCCTGTGGGCTCCACCTGTAAAACCTCTCCAGAATCTAAACTCTTCTCCTCGCTCCCCGGCCCCCACCCTGGCCCGGCCTCCATCCCCTCCCACCTGGACATCCCAGCAGCCTCCTCCCTGGTCTCCTGCTCCGTCCCTGCCCCCACAGTCTGGTCCCCACCTGCAGCCAGAGGGAGCCAGGGGACACCTGAGTCAGGTCAGGGCCCTCCTGGCTCGGCCCTGCCCGGGCTGCACCTCGCTCCAGGTAACAGCAAAGTCCTCACCCCAGGGCCCAAGTGATCTGGCCCTGTCACCTCTCTGACTTCCCCTCCTCATCACCTGCTTGCTCACACGGTCCAGCCGCCCAGCCTCCCTGCTGTTCTCTAACTCTGTGGGCACATCCCTGTCTCCTGCCTGAGGGGCGTCGCGCCGCCTGCTCCCTCTGCACAGACAGCTCTTCCTGCAGTCCTTCCCCTGGCAGCCTCTCACCCTCAGATGTGAGAGGGGCCCTCCTTCCTCGGTCCCTCTGCTCTCTTTGCATTTCTCTTTGCCCGTTTCTTCTTTTGAAACACTTTTACATTGTTGATTAGAGAATATTGATTTCAAACAGGAAAAACTGTCATGGTCATCTCTGTCCCTACCACCTGTATGTAATAGATGTGGACATTTTGCTTCAGATCCTCCCCCCACTTTGTTTTTAGAAAAAGAAATAAACTATTGACGTTACAGCCAAAGGCGCAGCGCCGCATCCCTCCTTTCTCTGCCCATGGTCCTCAAGACAGGCTGTCCTGAAGTTGGCGTGTGTCCTTCCTGCGCAACTTTCTATCTTTTTCTGTATCAGGATGCATCCACCAACAATATAGCCTATTATTCAGTATCTTTTTAAAAAGATACACAGTGGGACTCCTACTGTATCATTTTGCAACTTGCTTTTCCCCATCATCGTTGTTTCTGAGATTTGTCGACATCTCTGCGCAGAGCCCTACTTCATAAACTAGGTCTTACCGAGTGTCCACCGTGGGAAGAAGCCACTGTGGGTATTTCTAGTCGGGGCCAGTATATTTCTTTCCTTGTTCCCTCTGTGGCCTTGAACCTCCCAGTTCCTGTTTCCTTGTGCCAGAGGTAGTGTTTCTTTGCAGAAATTTTGTTTGAACTTTTTTTTCTTTTGGCCCGTGAGCTACAGCAGGAAATACCTTTTACTTTGGCCTCCAGCGCACACTTAGAAATGTACGTAATGCCACAGAAGGTGCAGGAAACCACACTTACCCTCACTGGCACTTGTACATGTTATGTTCAATTCTATTTTATCTCAGTTTGGATCAAAAGTGCTGACTGCAAGTCACTGCATTGATTTCATGGCCCTTAAGCGGGTCCTCACCCACAGTTTGAAAAGCACTGTGCGGATCAAGGCGGGTGTCTGCCTCTGCTCCTGCTAGGCAGTGCTAGCTGAGCTCACAGTGAGTTGTCCCAAAGCACACTCCCGGTTGCCTGTTTTTATAACTTCAAGTCAGGTCCCCTGTAGGTCCAAGGCCACATTCCAACTGACCTGCAGCCCTCTACCTGGACCGTGACAGCCACAAGGAACCCACCCTTGAGCAGCAGTCCCTAAAAGGAGAGAGACCCTCTTTCCCATCCCACTGCCCAGGTCTGACCTGTCCTGGGACAGATTCTCCAGGTCTGGGGTCCTCGGCCGCTGCGAGCGCTGTGGGGTCGGGGTGCAGGGGGGTGACTCCCCATCACTGGATGGTGTTATGTGAATTTCGGGCACCTCCAGGAGCCTCCAAGGCTCGGGGGCCAGGCTCTGCGCCTCATCGCCCCGTGGCTGCTGCCTCTGCCGCTCAGCTGCAGGGTCAGACAAGCCCTGGGCATTGTCCTGGGACAGTGGAGGTGCCCAAGGCAGCAGGGGCACGAACTCGTTCATGAGGAGGGTCCGGGACAGCTGCCAGTGGCGTGGTCTCTGGGGGAGATAAAAGAGAAGTGAAAGAAAGAGCCCGGTCTGAGCCCCTTACCGCCTTCCCCTGCAGCCCCACTGAGAGAGGCAAGCTGTGGTTAAGAGCACGGTTTGGTGGCCAGAGAGATCTGAGCGGGATTCCCACCTCTGCTCACAGCCTCCCCTCACGACCCTGAGCCCCAGTTTCCTCTTCTGAAAACTGGAGACCTTGATGGGACACCCCAGGGTGGCTGGGCAGCGTCAGGGAGCTCCGACATGCGACATGCGAGAGCCCGGCCACACAGTGAGCGCTCAGTAAACGCCTCTTCCTGCCCCAGGGCTGGGGGCTATTTTTCTGAGCATTCGGTAAGGCCATGCCCTGAGTATTCTATACACCCCACGCCACCCCCACACCCCGCGTCCCTTCCACACACAGGGCCAGGATGGAGCCAGGCCTGAGAGGGCACCAGAGGCCGGGCCGGGGAACGGCTGGTCAGGCAGAGAGAGAAGCAGAGGCAGGATTTCCCTCCCCTGTTTGTTCAGCAATTGCCCCTCCCAAGACAAGCACAAGGAGGGCGCCACATGCCCTCCTGGCCCGGGAGGAAGCCAGGCCAGTTACTGCGGCTGCAGCTGTGAAGTTGGAGGCTGCCTGGGTCAGGGAAGGCCAGACCAAAGTCTGCCTGTCCTCCTGGCACACACAGCAATGGCTTCCTGGCACCCAGCTGTCTGGGGAACAGGGAAGGAAGACCTGGGGGAGCCAGAGAGGGTTTTCCCAGGTTTGCGAAAGGCCCTGGCCCTTCCAGGCCAGGCCTGGCCCTTCCAGGCACCCTAGTCCCCCACACACCTACCTTATGGGTTCCTCCTCCTCTGTCCTCACGGGGTTCCAACTTCCAGGGTGAGGGCGGCGGACAAGGCCCTTCCTTCCCCCCAGGAGTCCTGACGGGGCCAGAAAGTCATGACCTTGCCAGCTGGACCAGCATGTCTGGCTGGAGTCATGTTACCCTCTGGCCATCTGTTCCTGGGAAAGGACAGAGTGGGGGTGGGGTGGGGGTGCCCGTACCCAGGCGGAGGCCGAAGAAGCCCACCTCATCCTTCCCTCTGACTGCCCAGTTGAGGACAGGGCTGTCCTCACCCTAGTGCTCTAGTGGTCTGTCTCTAGTGTTGGTCTGCCGCCAGCCACAGTGTAACTTCTGTCCCCCAACTCGCCCGAACTGCTCCCCAAGTTCAGGGATCACCCCCACCCCGGGTGGCCAGATCCAACAGATTTTCATCACCTCCCCGCGCTGCACTTAGAAGCCCAGAACCTGGGAGGCGCCTCTTCCTTCTGGGCAGCTCTCGGCAGCTCGCCTCCCCCCACCGACAGCCCCAGCACGCCTGCCCACACCTCCTTCTTCTCTACCTGGTTTGCAAAAGCCGACTTTCCCCACGGCTTGGGTCTGCGCACTTTTATTTTTCTGTTTTTATTATACAATAATTGTCACATACCAAGGGACGTCTGTATCATA
>NW_012149263.1:918077-934163 GCF_000956105.1 Propithecus coquereli | reverse complement strand
AAAAAAAAAAAAAAAAACAATGCATAGCAACAAGCCCCCTGTCTCCCCCGGACGTCATCGGAGATACCCCTGTGACTGCCTCAGGCACCCCCTTCCCACCTGTGCCTTTATTCCAGAAGTCTCCATCACCCTTCATTAGACAGTTATCACTCCCTTACACTTTAATGGTTTTGTCACATTGGTATGCATCTCTAAACGATATATACTTTTTTAGTTTTGCTTGCTTCAGAACTTTATAAAATGAATTCATACCACATATCGTGTTCTGTGACTTGCTTTCCTCACTCAGCATTATCTCTAAGATTCGCCCATAGGGTTGCAGGTTAATTATATTTTATCTATTTTTGCCACCACGCGCTATTCTGTGGTGGGAACACATCACAATTTATTTATCCATTTTTCCTGATCTCGGGCACTGGGTTGGTTTTGGTTTTTTGCTCTGATGAACAGAGCTGTTGTGAGTGGTCCTGGGGAAGCTGGGCCTGCTCTCACTGCCCGGCCACCCCTGCCCCGTCTGTGTGGCCTGTCTCTGAGCACCAGGTGGGTTCTGGTGGTCTACTGTCCAGCCCTGGGCCCATAGGGCATTGCCTCAATCGCGTTAGCTCTACAGTAAGTCTTGATATCAGATAAAGTAAGTTCTTCTTACACCGGAATAATCCTGTCACGTTCTAAAGGGAAAAATACACAATGACCATTTGATTATGCCATGTAGCCAACAACTGATAGCTTTTCAATACTGAGTTTTCCAAAGTGTCCACGTGGGGTCACCCTCCAGGTATATAATATTTACGTGATTTTAATGTCACCCTGTATTTAGATTTTTTAAAAAATTGTGGTAAAAGACACACATAAAATTTACCACCTAAATCATTTTTGTGTGGGTTTTTTTTTTGACTTTTTGTTAATTTAAAAATTCTTTTTCCTGTTTCAATAAGCTGGTCTCACCTTAACCATTTTTTTTTTTGAGACAGAGTCTCACTCTGTTGCCCGGGCTAGAGTGAGTGCCATGGTGTCAGCCTAGCTCACAGCAACCTCAAACTCCTGGGCTCAAGCGATCCTACTGCCTCAGCCTCCCGAGTAGCTGGGACTACAAGCATGTGCCACCATGCCCAGCTAATTTTTTCTATACATATATTTTTAGTTGTCCAGATCATTTCTTTCTATTTTTTAGTAGAGACGGGGTCTCGCTCTTGGTCAGGCTGGTCTCGAACTCCTGACCTTGAGCTATCCACCCGCCTTGGCCTCCCGGAGTGCTAGGATTACAGGTATGAGCCACCGTGCCCGGCCTCACCTTAACCATTTTAAAATGTGTAGTTCTGTAGTATTTAGTATATTCACACTGCTGTGCAACCATTGCCACCAGATATTTAGGCATTTTTAAAAAATAGTTTTTCTTGTAAAGTTCTTTCCTATCTTTTGTTAGATTTTCTTCCTTTGGTGCATCATGGTTTTTTGTTTGTTTTGTTTGTTTGTTTGTTTTTGAGACAGGGTCTTGCTGTGTTGCCCAGGCTGGAGTGCAGCGGCACAATCGTAGCTCACCATAATCCCAAATGCCTGGGCTCAAGTGATCCTCCTGCCTTAGCTTCCAGGCAGCTAGTCCTCCACGCCCAGCTAAATTTCATCATTTTTAAAAAAAACTTTTTGTGACAGATAATACATAAAATGTAAATGTACAGCTTAATATGTATTATAAAAGAAATACCCTTGCACCTACCACCCGGGCAAGCAACAGCATGTCGCTAGCCCCCAGAACCACGGTTCCCTTCCCAACCAAGTCCTCCTCCCCTTAAAGGCAAATAAGTTCTTTGCATTCAAGAAACTTCTAAGTTTCTTGTAGCCCGCGCATATTGAACATTTTACTCTATACCTGGTAGTCTTCTACCAAAAATGAGAAACCAAATACGTCAGTGGACATGTTGGTGGGAGGTTAACAGAGAATTCCGGAATGACAAAACAAACCCACAGCTTTGGGGAGGAGAATGGAGAAGAAAGACCAAATACCAAATTCTCAGAAATACTCCCAACAGTGAGAAAAGAACAGTCAGAAGTTGGATATTGCCACATCCAGGAAACGGCATGGAGAAAATTAGGAAATTTAGGAACGGTGGTTCCTTGTTCTAATTCTGCCTGACTCATCTTGCAAATTCCAGCATATCCATTTACCACTCATTTTGCCTCCTCTGTGCAGCTACCCTACTCTAATCTAACCCAGGTGGAACAATGCACGTCGTAGACTGTAAAGCGCTATATAAATGGAAAAGAATAAACATTAATATGTTTTAAAGTCCCTCCGAACACTGCTGGGCTCCTCTGTCTTCCGGGCACCTTCTTTCCTGAAGCTCAACTCACCCATCCCCCCACCGGCTGGGGTCCGCAGAGCGGGTGGCAGAGCAGCGGGGACGGTGCTTCCTTGGGGGCAGAACCAACAGCTTCACTGCTCTCCAGGAGCCCACAGTGGAGGTGGGGAGGCAAGACCAGCAGACATGCATAGGGAACTGGGGTGAGCACCGTCACCGCGCGTGGGGTGGGGCAACTAGAATCAGTCTGACCAGTTGGTGTTTGACTTGAGTCTTCCAAGCAGTTGGAATAACACTTCGCGGCATTTTACATCTGCCCTGACTTCAGTTACCAGGAGGCCCCTGCGATCCGGGGTCTTGCATGCCAGGACACTCCCGAGCGTCGGGGGTTTGCGTCCTCCTCCTGTGTGCCTTAGCACCGTCCCACGCGTGCACAAGGGTCTTACCGTGTGCAATGACCCGGACATGCGGCCATTCTCAACCTTGACTGCGCCTTAGAATCCCCAGGGGCGCTGTTAACAATCGGGGACCCAGGCTGCACCCTAGACCAGTGAAATCAGAATCTCTGGGGGCGTTGCCCTCAAATCAGGACTTCTGCTGAGTCTCACACGCAGCTGAGGTAGAGAACCACTGAGTTAGAGTCCGCCTCAAATGTGCGCATGAATAGTCTCGGGGGGCACGGGGAGGTTGACAAAGTGCAGATTTTGATTCGGTGGGTCTGGTTTTAGGTCCCGGGGCTCTGCTTTTATAACACGTTTGCAGAGGATGCTGGTACCTGGGCCACACCTGCTCAAAGGAGCGGGAACACAGGCTAAGCTCCCTCGGGACAGGGATTGTGGTTCTTGTGCCCTCTGGTGGCCAAAACCTCCCTAGCAGCGCTCTGCAGAGAAGCACTGATGTTGGAAGCAAGCCCTCACTAATAGGTATAATTTCTGGAGTATTTACAGATGTGTCCCTCAGAGCCCAGCCGGTGGACGCCTGGATTTCAGCCTTGTACGAACCTGAGCAGAGCCCAGCCAAGCCTGCTCAGACTCCTGACCCACAAAGCTTTAAAGATAATCCATGAGTGTGGTTTTAAGCTGCTAAATTTATGGCAATTTGTTGTGAAGCGACAGAACAGAATAGGCCTTACAGTAACAGGTGAGAATCCCAAACCCACAGGCTTGACCCAGCCACTCTGCACCACGTGTCTACACTAGCTCAGGCAGCCAGGTCCGTTCCCAACCTCCTGCTCCGCTGGGAGAGGAGACAGAACGGATTGTACTTCTCTTGCATCAAGATTTCACTCGCTGCCTCATTCTTCACGACTGCTTACTTTTCACCTTAGACGTCTGCTGTCACTGCCCCCGGTGAAAGCTCAGGGCTGGCATGGTGGTGGGGGCTGTGTGCTGTCTGTGGCAGATTGTATTTTCCCAAGATGGGCGCTCCAACGTATCACATCCCACATGCCCTCCTTACACTCCTTCATTGAGATACGGAAACTATGTTCCCTCCCCCTTCAATCTAGCAGGCCTGAGACTGCGGTGGCTGTGACAATAGGTGACTTTCAAGCTAAGTCATAAAAGAAGACACGCCTCTTCCTGATGCTTTCTCTCTCTCTCTCTCTCTCTCTCTGTCTGAGGATGTCCATCTTGGAACCCAGGCGGCACCAGGCTGTCAGGAAGCCCAAACAGCCACATAGAAAAGGCCACCTGGAGGTACCCTGGCCACAGCCCCATCCGACAGCCAAGCGTGTGAGGGAGGGGGCCTTCAGAAAATCCCAGCCCCGTCTCCAAGCCGCCGTAGCTGATGCCAAGTGGAGCAGACATGAGCTGCTTCCACCAAGACCTGTCTAAATGGCAGGTTTACAAGCAGAATAAATATTGCTCTAAGTCACTAAGCTTTGGGTGATTTGTTATGCAGGTAACAGAAATACTCTCAGATCTCTCCTGAGCAAAATGCAGTGCATTCAACCAGGCATGGGGGTGGAGGTGAGGAGCCTCTGGAGCCGATAAATTACAGGCGAATTACCTATTTTTAATTAATTACTATTTTTAAAAGGCAGTCTCATTAGAAACTAAGCCCAATGCTTACAAACTATGAGGAAATGAGCCCTAGAAAGTTTTAGGAAGATTAACATTTCTATAACTTTTCTTCTTTGCCATTTAATTCGCCTAAAAGGTTGTCCCCTTAAATAGTTCTCAGGGACAGTCTAGGCTGGCAGGGAAGTGGAGTCTGAGTATTTTCTCCAGGAGTTCTGAGGGGGCCTCCAAGGATCCCGCCGCCTGTAATGGGTGCCCCTATGTAAGATCCTCCTCTTGAGCGTGGGCCTGACTTTGTGACTTGCTTCTAACCAAAAGAATATGGCAGAGGTGACGGACGTTCCCTCCATGGTTAGGTTACAAAAGACGGTGGCTTCCGTTTTGCTGCCAGACTCTCTCAATTGCCGTCTGGGCTTGCGTGCTTTGAGGAAGAGAGCTGCCGCGCTGGGGAGGCCCACGTGGCAAGGAACTAAGGCAGCCCCGACTCGACAGCTGGGGAAGAATTGAGGCCCTGCGTCTAAGGAGTGAGCTTGGAAGTGACGCCTTTCCCGTTGAGCCACGCGATGAGGTATCAGTCCCACCGGCACCTTCACTGCAGCCTCGGGAGGGACCCTGAAGCAGTGGACCCAGCTAAATCCGTGCCTGGACCCCTGACCCACAGGAGCAGAGAGATAATAAATGTGTGCTGTTTTGAGCCTCTAGTTTCGGGATAATTTGGGGCCCAGCAATAGATACGTAGCACACCACCCCTCCTCTGGCTGCGCGAGTCGTCTGGGTCAGAATCGCAGCACTTCCACGCTGCCCCCAGCACTGGTGCCTGAGCGCCAGCCTGTACGTACACGGAGTCCTGGCCCCCTGGCTTCTTTCCTGGGTGTCTGTGCTCACGTTGCTAAACCTGTCTTGGGACGCTTGACCTCATTCCTCACCCCTGTCTATCTTCTCCCTCGAAGCCTGTGTCGGATTCTGCCTGAACCAGGTAAAGCCTGCACCACACTCTCCACCCCTGAGTGTTGCAAATTCGCTTCTTCTCCCTCTGGGCCGGGCTGAGCCGAGGCTCTGCAAAGCTCGTGGCTTCCTCAGGATGTACTGGCTCTTCCTGTGGCAGGAAGAGCCGTTCCCTCCCTGGCAGGAACTTTCGTTTGAGCTCCTGCCTCTCTTTTGGGGGCAGTTCTGAACTGGGATCCAGAACTCAGGCCAGAGACCATTTACGTTTCTCAACTTTGGGAATATGAGAAGTCTTGCCCAGTACAACTGAGTGAGGAATCCTTGCCCGGAGAAGGCCAGAGGCATTATTCAGCGCTAAAAAGAAATGAGCTATCAGACTGTGAAATGACATGGAGGAATCTTACACGCATATTGCTAAGTTAAAGAAGCAAATCTGAAAAGGCTGTACACCGTATGATTCCAATATAACATTCTGGAAAATGCGACACCATGAACATGATAAAAGGATCAGTGGTTGTCAGGGAGCGGGGAAGAGTGAGATGAATACGTAGAACATAAGGGATTTTTAGGGCAGAGAAATTGTGTTGTATGATACTATAACGGTGGTCATTACACATTTGTCAAAACCCATAGAAAGTACACCACGCTGTGGGCTTCGGTTGCTGACGATGTGTCAGTATTAGACCATGGATTGTAACAGATGTGCTACAACCGATGCGGACGCTGAAGATTCTGCTCAATTTAGGGTTAGGTCGTTGCCCGGGAACGTGCATTTTCACTCAGTTCCCAGGTGATGCTCAGGTTACTGGTCTGAGAGGCACTGAATTCGAACATTTCATGTCAGTACACAGAGACTCCTCCAACTGGGTGTCACCACCACTTTTCAGTGTGAACCTGTGTCCCTAAGTGAGGGGCGAAGGGGCTCGCCGGTGCCCCGCGGGCGGGAGGCCGGGCACGGCGCCTTTAAGGGGAGCTCGCGCTCGCCCCCAGCCGCCAGCCCGGGGCAGGACACCGTCCGGCGACCCGAGCTGTGCCTGTGCGTCAGCGGCTGGCGCCCGGCCAATGACGGCCGGCGAGGGTGCGACTCTGCTGGCCGGCGAGGCGGGGGCCGGAACTTCCTGCGCAGCGGCCGGGCGAGTCATTTCCCGGTGGGCCGCTGTGTGCCCAGTAGCCGGGGGACCCGGGGCCGCTGCCCAGGCGGCTTTCGGGGCCGCGCAGGGACAGACAGGAAGCTAGGACCCCCCCTCCGCGCCTCTGTGCCAGCCGTGACCCCCTGGAACGGGAGGGGGTGTCCGGGGGGCCGCGCGCTCTCCGCGCCCCCGGAGGCTGCGCCCTGGGCCTCGTGCGCATTTCACGCGGGGCCGGCTGAGGGTGGGGGTGCCATGGTCTGGCCAGGTCACCCCTCCCCCGGGACACGGCCAGGTGGGTGGTAGGCCGAGCCCGCGAGACCCGCCTCGGGCACCCTACGGCCCGCTCGGTGCACGGGCTCCGATGGCTGCGGCGGCGCCGCCGGACAGCGCGCAGGTGAGTGGCGGGGCTGCAGGTCCTCAGCCGTTTTTGACCTCCGGCCCCTTGTTCCTGGCCCTGAGACGGAAGGAGGGCATTGTTCCAGGACCTTTCCTCTTCCCGTCTCCCTGCTTTTGTGTCAGGGCACCTTGGAAGTGAGTCACTACCAGCCTAGGTCCCGAATCCGGGGCAGGGATTATACAGAGCGGTTTCTGAAATCTAACGGCATGAAGGGAGAAAGGGTTTCTCAGGCACAGGAGCCAGCAGGTACAAGTGCTCGGTGCGGAGACGGAGTTGGGAGTGTTCAGGGAAGCCCAGGTCACTGTTCTTGGGTCTGCTGGGACAGGTAGGCGGAAGACAGCCCCAGAATGGCAGGCTGGGGAGCTGGGCCTCTGTCCTGAGGGTGTTGGGAGCCATGGAAGGTTTAGAGCAGAGGAGGGAGATGCTGTGACTCGGGTCTTAACGGCTCCCTGTGGATGCAGAGTAGAGAACCAAACGTGGGGTGAGGGTGCAGAGCCCCCTGGAACAGTCCAGGTGAGCTGGTGGCTGGACCAGAGTGGGGAGTAGAGGTAAAGGAAGTGATTGGATTCTGAGAGTGTCTTATTTAAGTCTGGCTGACCAAATTTTCTAATGTGGAGGGTGACAAAGGGGAGGGACGAAGCTATGGTTTTTGGCTTTAGCAGCTGGAAGGATGGGCGAGCCATCGACTGAGAAAGAACTAGGTTGTAGGAGGACTTTTCCGTGGAAATAGTCGAAGTTAGGTTTTGGCCATGTTGCATCTGTGAAGTTTCAGAGACCCCCGGTGGAGCTGAAGAGCGGGCAGCTGGACGCACGTTTGTGTTCTGGGGAGTTGTTAAGGTTAGGAGAGACTGAACATACCAATGGACAATGGCCAGACCACATGTAAAAACAGAACTCTGACCGACAGCCTGCCCAGGAAACCAACCCCCTTATCTACAATAAACAACCCAGGAAACCAGCCTGCCGTATGTGAGGCTTGGGGGAAGCCAGCTTGCTATCTGCAGTGACAATCCAGGAAGTTAAAACAGTGACTTCTGTAATGATTGGTCCCAAATGGCCAGGGCTTGATTAATAGCTGAGAGCTTCCCTAATTTTTGCTCCTTCTTCCAACTTAGGACCAACTGGAGAAAGTCAAGTATGACCCCTAACCAATCCCATAGGGTGCCCACTTCTAGTCGGCCTGCCGAAAAACAGCTTCCCTGGGCCAACAGCCTCCAGTCAGGGCACACTGAAGCCTTCCCTTTCCTCCACTACAGAGTTTTCGAACTCCCCTGCCTCCCAAAATGCAAGTGATGGTGGCTGACTCCCTTGTTCTAGCAAGTTCTGCATACATAACCTTGGCTTTTCTCATTTGGGTGGTCTTGGTTTATTTCCACAATCAGAAACATCCCAAATGTGTCATCTGGTGTGTGGGCAAGAGCTGTGTGCCACATTTAGGAGGGTGAGCCTTCAGGTCGTGGATGTGATGTTAGAGGAAAGAGGAAGGTGGGGTGGAGAACCGGGAGCAGGGTGTCTTGCTTGGGGACCACGGCTGGCTCGTTTGGGATCATAAAGACCGATGAGGAAGAGCAGCGGTTGTGACGATGGCGCTGTGTGTGGGGAGCAGTGGGTCTGGCAGAGGGTACCTCCCAGGGGAAGTCTACACGAGATGGATCTGAGGATTAGCAGTGCTGGAGGTGATAGTACAGCGTGGCCGGGCTTATGCACCCATCTGTGTTCTCACCAGACTTTCGTGGTGACCTCTGATGGAGCCCGGAGGTTTGCAGTCAGGCTGGGGAATTAGCTCCAGGGCAAATGGGGTCAGTTGGAAGAGTTACTGGCCCTGGCTGGGTGGGTGGGTGTCGGATGACCAGAGGGCTTGGCTTTTGAATGAGTGCGAGTGATGAAAGGATCAGAACGTGCAACACAGAGGAGGGCGGAGCGTGTCTGACACCTGTGTGTGCTCTGGGTGGCTTAGGTTGAAGCCGGGAGCCGGGCTGGGTGGGGGGCCTCCAAATCAGGGGTGGGTGTCGCCCCTGGCAGTGGGAGCTGTCGAAGGTCTGCGCAGGGTGGGGTCCTGGTTGTATTTGCCAAGCACTGTGTGGATGCCATCCATGTGCAGAGTGACACGTGGGGGTCCACAGACATGGCCGTGGTATGGGCTGGGTGGGGAGAGGACAGCAGTGCGACGGGGATGCAGCGGTGAGGTCCAGAACGGTGAGATCGGTGCACGCCAACGAGTGAGGTGCACGTGGGAGACAGTGCGAGCTGCTCACCCAGGGCTCGGGACGGGATTAAGGGAGAAGACTGAGCCCACGTTTGTTTGCATCTGAGAAGCGTGCTCTTGGTGACACTGGGGGAAGGGGCCGACAGGGGAGGCTGTCCATCTGCCCACGGCCAGTTGCTGCTGTGGGCCGATGCAGTGGCCCGTGAGGGATGAAAAAAGAGCAAGCACGGCTGGGACCAGGGCCTGGATCTCCTCAGAGCTGGGGAGGAGGGGAGGAGGGAGCGGGGCATGGATAGTGAGTCCCGAGGAGAGAGGTTGATCATGGATTGAACTGTCCCCATCATGGCAGGGCTGTGTGACCTTTGAGGACGTGACCATTTACTTCACCCAGGAGGAGTGGGGGCTCCTTGATGAGGCTCAGAGACTCCTGTACTGCGACGTGATGCTGGAGAACTTTGCCCTGATAGCCTCGCTGGGTAAGGCCGTCACACCACCCTGATGTCCTGAGCTCACCCCTGCCTGTCCCCTCGGCCCAAAGGGCAGCTCCTTCCTTCCCGCAGCCAGTTCCTTGCCCGCTTTCCTGGAACATGTGCTGTGGGTTCCAGGGCTGAGCTGTGTGCGATGCCCCCTCCTCTCCCTGAGCAGCCGCCACACCTGCTGCCAAAGCCCTGCAGGTAAGGTCCAGGCACAAGGAGTCTCGCAGTCAGCCCCGGGGAGCCCGTGCGACTTAGCCAGTCCCCAGCTGGGTGACTGTCCGGGTCTCTGGCAGTTCTGTGGGTCAGTTCTGCTCCTTTCGTGTTGCTACCATGTCCTAAGCCTGACTGTGCCAGGAATTCCAGGTACTGTGTGGTTGCCACTTGCTGCGACCGCTCGGATGTTCCTGCCTGACCTCCCTTGTAAGCTCTTTTTGTGATACTGAGTTTTCTTCCCTGGGATCTGTTAGGAGACAGTTCACCTGGGCAGATGCTGGCTGCTGACCTGCCTGTCTTTCCCTTAGGACTTACATCTTTTAGGTCCCATGTACTTGCGCAACTGGAGATGGGAAAAGAGCCCTGGGTGCCTGACAGCGTGGACATGACTTCAGCCATGGCAAGAGGGGCTTATGGTGGGCCTGGCTCCGGTAAGTGGGAGTGGCGAGGGGGCATGTGACGTCACCACTGTGTTCAAATCATACCAGCTCTTTTCTCATGTTCATTATTGTTTGGTGCCAAAACCAGTGGCCATACCTTGTCTCTTCCCTTCCCTCTGCATTCTTGACACATTGCCTACTTGTCATTGCTACCTTGACAATGACCTCTGGCTGTGCCCCACTTTTCTGGCCTCTATGTTTCACTCTTTCCAGAGCTTCCTCTGTGGCACTCTCCATTGGCTTACACTTAGTATCGTGAGACGTGCACATTTCCCTGAAGTCCTTGAACACCACTACTCGGTTGCAGTCAGATTTTCCCGGGGCCTAGACACGCCTGCCGCGTAGCCCCTACAGGTTACCAGCAGCCAAGGCTCTGCCGAAAGGCCTTTATAGAGGAGTTGGAGACCCTGCTTCTGCACCCAATACTGTACCCCATTCTTCTGTCCTTGGTCCTGATAAAGCCTCCCCTATTTTGCGACCTGGCCAGACCCAATCCTGTAGAGCAGACCATTTCTTACCCTGACCTGAGGCTTCTCATCTTGCCAGCAATCCTCTGGACTCATTCCTGGGTCAGACAGGCATCGGTGATGGGGCTGTTTCCTTCTGTCAGCGTTTATATGAACTTCACCAGCATGTCTCTGCTTTCAGATTTCTGTCGTGGAACAGAAGGTAAGGAGTTACCTTCCCAGCATAGTGTTGCCATAGAAGGAGTGTCACAAGACAGGAATCCGGAGGCAGCCCTATCCCCTGAGAGGACCTATCCCTGTGGCATGTGTGGTCTACACTTGAAAGACATTTTGCACCTGGCTGAACATCAGGCAACACATCCCAGGCAGAAGCCAGATACGGGTGAGGCTCATAGGAACGGATCTGAGTTCAGTGAAAACCTCCCCCAGCAGCCTGTGCAGCACAGTGTAGGCAAACCTATCAGAAGGGAGGAGGGCAGGGCCTCACCTGGGGAGACGTGCCGAGACCACACATCAGAGAAGCCTGTTGCATGCAGGGACGGCAGGAAGGACGTTATGGCCACATCAGGCTTTCTCCAGCATCAGGTCAGTGTGGAGGAGCAACACAAGAGCACTGAGGGCGTGGTGGATTTTCACACTGTGCAAAGGCAAAACAAGTGCAGTGAATTTGGGGACGCTGTCAGAGACAAATCCACACTTGTTCAGCACCAGAGAGTCCTTACCAGAGAGAGGCCTTACGAGTGCAGCAAATGTGGGATATTCTTTAGCTATGCTGCTGGCCTCACCCAACACCAGAGAGTTCACAATAGAGGAAAACCTTACGAGTGCTCTGAATGCGGGAAATTCTTCAGCCTACGCTCCAGTCTCATGAAACATCGGAGAGTTCACACTGGTGAAAGCCCTCACGTGTGCAGTGACTGTGGGAAATTCTTTAGCCGAAGCTCCAACCTCATTCAACATAAGAGAGTTCATACTGGCGAAAAGCCCTATGAGTGCAGTGAATGTGGCAAATTCTTTAGCCAACGTTCTAATCTCATTCATCATAAGAGGGTTCACACTGGTAGAAGCGCCCACGAGTGCAGCCAATGTGGGAAATCCTTCAACTGCAATTCTAGCCTAATTAAACATTGGAGAGTTCACACGGGAGAAAGACCTTATAAGTGCAACGAATGTGGGAAATTCTTTAGCCACATTGCCAGTCTCATTCAACACCAGATAGTTCACACTGGTGAACGGCCTTATGGGTGTAGTGAATGTGGGAAAGCCTTCAGCCGAAGCTCCGATCTCATGAAACATCAGAGAGTTCACACTGGTGAACGGCCTTATGAGTGCAATCAGTGTGGGAAATTGTTTAGCCAAAGCTCCAGCCTCAATAGCCATCGGCGGCTTCACACTGGTGAACGGCCTTACCAGTGCAGCGAGTGTGGGAAATTCTTTAATCAAAGCTCCAGCCTCAATAACCATCGGAGACTTCATACTGGTGAACGGCCTTATGAGTGCAGTGAATGTGGAAAGACCTTCAGACAGAGGTCCAATCTGAGGCAGCACCAGAAAGTTCACAAACCGGATAGGCCTTATGAATGCAGCGAATGTGGGAAAGCCTTCAGCCAAAGGCCTACCCTCATTCGGCATCAGAAAATTCACACTAGAGAAAGGAGTGTAGAGAACGTGCTCCCTCCTTGTTCAACGCAAAGACACACACCAGAGATAAACTCTGAGAGCAGACTTTATGAGGGAGCTGTCAGCCAGAAGTTGAACCTCGTTCATCCAAGTATCCATGCTGGGGAGATTCCCTATGAATGCTAGGTATGTTGAAAGCTTTCTGGAGCTAAGTTACCTTTTCTGACCGTGGATTTTATCAGAGTTTTGTCACTGCCAGAGTTGTGACAGAAGCCATCTCAGCTCTACACACTGGTAGGTCTCCAGAGTGTGTTAGCCACTCCACTATGCTCAGGGAAGGGGGACCTCCTGTCTGTTTCCAGTCCCTGAAAGGAATTGTGAGTGGTCTGAGGCCATGGGAAGATGTCATTCTCACCCCCTGTGGCTGGTTTAGCTGTGGAGATGACCTATCTTTGGCTGTGAAGACCTGAGCAGAGTTCTTGCTGGCAGCTTGCAGAGAAGATTTCCCTTTTTCTGGGTCACAGTGTTGGTCTTATGTTATGCTCATCGTGGATTTATCCAGCCTCCATGTTACCTGACCCAACAACTACCTACTGCACATTGCTCCGGTTCATGGGATAATAAGGGCTTTGTGATAAAGCCACCGTTAATCTTCCACGTTTTCTGATCACTGTTGTGGGGTGGGTTGACAATAGTATTAAGGTCTACCACACTACAGGGGTTTTTAATTTTTTTGCTCCAGAGGGGACAGCAGGATGGCAGGGAACACCTCTGAGTTCAGACTTGGTCTCATCTGCATTGCTACCCAAGGCCTCCAAGATTGTGGGTCTTTGTGGGCCTAATATTGTGGTCTGAGTGGCATGAATTTTTGTGTTACCCTGAGGAGGAGGCAGTTGTGACAACCGCCATTTCATCTGGGAGCAGCATGAATTGGGTCCCTTATTCATGGGGTGCCACATGTTCTCTAACGCCGTTAAGCAGATGCTGTTTAACTGGCACCTGCCAAGGGGCCATATGCTGTGAAGTTCAGCATTAGATAGGCATCTCTAACTGCAAGATCTGCCAGGCCCAGGTGGGACCATAATTTGCACAGAAACACTGGGTGTGATTAGCGGGGACTAGGTGAGACTATAGCAAGCCAGAAGGAACGGACCTATTCTAAAGGTGCATTCACGAATGTTCCCTTGAACGTGGCCGTGCAGGATTCAGGGTTTGCATAAATTGTCAGGACCTCCACCCCTCTGTCCTGTGACTAAGGTTACTGGCAGAGCAAACAATACAAAGGTTTTGTGGATTGCTGCAGGCTTTCTGCACTGTGCATCTCAAGGCCAGCGCTGTGCTGGCAGGAAAATAGAGACTGAGAGAAAGTAAATCCTATACTCCAGGGATGTAGCATCTGGAATATAGCCAGCCATTCTTCGGTGCCAAGGCATGGAGAGATGTCGGAGTCAATATAAAGTTGCCATATCTTCTGATTTCCTAAAATGAGTGTGAGGTCAGATTTTTATGAGCAACAATTTCTTTTAATGCTTTGTTGAGATATAATTGTCATGCAAAAGTTGACTGTACATATTTGATGCACACAATTTGATAAGTTTTAATACAGGTATGCACTCAGGGAGCCAACACTATGATGATGATAACGAACATATCCATTTCCCACAAAGCTACCTCATGCCCCTTTATAATCCCTCCTTGCCTTCCCCAGGAAACCATTTATTTACTCATTTTTTCACTATAGATTTGTTCGCCTTTTCTAGAATTTTACTGAGTTGGAATCATAAAGTATTTATATTCTTTTTTGGTCTGGTTTCTTTCATACAGCATAATTACCATGTGAATCATCCATGCTGTGTGCATATGTATTACTAGTTCATTCCTTTTACTGTGAGTAGTACTCTATTGAATGAATGTGCTACAATTTTTTATGGTTTATGAAAAAAATTTTTTCAAATTCTGATAAAATACACATAACATAAACTTTACCATTTTCACCATTTTTAAGCATATAGTTCAGTGGTATTAAGTATATTTGTATTGCTGTGCAGCTATCACCACCATTTATCTCCATCTTGCAGAACTGAAAATCTATCCCCATTAAACAATAACTTCTGCCCTCGCCCCAGCCCCTGGAAACCATCATTCTGCTTTCTGTCTGTGTTACTTGACTACTATAGGTACCTTATATGAGTAGAACCATAAGTATTTGTCTTTTTGTGGGTAGCATAATGTCCTCAAGCTTCCTCAGTGTTGTACCATGTGTCCGAATTTCCTTTCTTTCTAAGGCCAAATAGTATTCCATTGTATATACCACATCGTGCTTTTCCATTCCTCTGTTGATGGGCACTTGGGTTGCTTCTATCTTTTGATTATTGCAAATTGTGCTTCTCTGAACATGGGTGTACAAATATCTCTTCTGGACCCTACTTTAAATTCTTTTGGGTATATACCAAGAAGTAGACTTACTGGGTGATATAATAAGTTCTATTTTTAGTTTTTTTGAGGAACTGCCATACTGTTTTCCACAGCAGCTGCACGATTTTACATTCCCACTAACAGTATACAAGGTTTCCAATCTTCACCAACACTGGTTTTTGGGTTTTTTGATGGTACCCACCCTAATGGATGTGAGGTGGTATCTCTGTGCTTTATAGCGTTTTTGTACCTCATATCTTGTATTACTGTCTTCTTTTCTGTTTGATTTTTTAAAAACATTTAATTCTCTTATATCCTCTTGTATATATTCTGTAACTATTTTCTTTGTGGTTACCCTGGGAATAACTTTTAACATCCTAAAGTTAAATACTTTAATTTGAACTTATTCCGGTTTACCTTTAATAACATACAAAAACTCTGTTCTTATATAGATCCATCCTCAAAACTTTCAGTTGATGTCACAGAATTACCTCTTTACATATTGTGTGTCCAAAAACATATATTAATAATTGTTTTTGAAAACACATTAGTCTCTTAAATCATGGAGAAAACAAAAAGTCAAGTTACAAACCAAAGTTACAATAATAACAAGCTTTTAAAATTTCCCATGTATTTACCTTTACCAGGGATTTTTATTTCTTCACATGGCTTTGAGTTATTGTCTAGCATTCTTTTATTTTACCTTGAAGGATTCCCTTTAACATTTCTTGCAGGGCCATTCTATTGGTAATGAACTCCCTCAGCTGGGAATGTCTTCACTTCTCCCTCAGTTTTGAAGGATAGTTTTGCCAGATACAGGATTCTTTACATGAGAGTTCTTTTCTTTCAGCACTTTGAACGTATCAGCCCACTGCCTTCTGTCCTCCAAGGTTTCTGATGAAAAATCTGCTGATAATCTTCTTGAATATCCTTTGTATGCAATGAGTTAGTTCTTTTTTGCTGCTTTCAATATTCTCTTTTTGTCTCTGTCTTGTGACAGTGTGATTAGAATGTATCTCAGTGGTCTTTTTGAGTTCATCTTTCTTGGAGTTCATTGAGCTTCTTGGATATTTATATTTCTTTCTTTCATCAAATATGGGAAGTTTTTGGCCATTATTTCTTGAAATAATTTCTCTTCCCCTTTATCTCTCTCTCCTTCTGGGACTCCCGCCTTTTCTTCTATTAATTGTGTATGGGTTTAGGGCTATTACAAATTAAGCTGCTGTAACTGTGAATGCACAGGTCTTGGTGTGAGCATATGCTTTCATTTCTCTGGTATTATTATCTATTGCCTTTGTTGCAGGGTAGGTGAATGTTTAACATTTTCAGAAACTGCCAAATTTTGTTCTACAGTCATTATACCATTTTACATCCCAATAGTGAATGAGAGTTCCAGTTTTTTCACATACTCACCAACAATTGCTATGATCTGTGTTTCTATTGTTTACCATTCTACTAG
>NW_012149263.1:905930-907122 GCF_000956105.1 Propithecus coquereli | reverse complement strand
TTTTTTTTTAAAGATTCATGGGTTTGTCTAAAATCCACAGGAGACTTAATCTGGAGCTCCAGCAAATACAGTGGCTAAGGGAGTATACAAATGAGCATTTTGAATGATATATCCTGAATCAATAATGACTCCTGGGAGGGAGTACAAAAATAATTTTTCATCTTTTTCATTGTTAAATAACCTCCTACTTTGAAAGTATTTAGCTACTAGTAAAGAATCAAATTCTTTTCCCCTTTTCACTGGAACTATGTTTCAAGATAACCAAAAAGTACTAGTCTGGAAGGTCAAGAAATACTTAAAAAAGAAGTAATAGTAATAAAGTTTCTCTATACAAATAATGATATTTTTCAGATAAGGATTATCATTTGTTGTTACAACCGTTACACGTTAAAGTCATTATATATAAACCATCTTATATTGCTACAAGAGATGAAAACTTCTCAGTAATAAGACCACACGGATCACTGTTCAGTTACAAGGAGAAAAATGTATCTGAAATGTGGGTTTGGACTGTTATCCCTTTAATCTAGTGGTTAATCTTAACAATGAGCACAACCAGATATTTTATGTCTCCTGATAAAATATGCATTGCCTCCTTTGATGTATTCCAGACAAAAATGTTTATCCTTTTAAGTATTACCATGCTATTTGACAAGCCCATAAGGACCAGACCACTGGGACGGCCCCTAAAGATAAGCATTGGATTTGCACATAAAAGCCAACTGGAAAAGTGGATCAGATGTGTTATCTAATTAAACTGAATATCTGCCTTTAGGATGGTTTCTGTTATCTCCCACGATCATTTTGGCCCATTAATTTCTTTTGTCAGGAAAAGAGATCTTTAGATAACTTAATTCAAAGAAGAGAAAAACTGGGTCTTGATTTGTGCCAAAAAACTTTGACCACCACTGAAGGAGAATTTTGGACTGCCGCCTTCTCTGTCCCAGCCTTTTCATGTCATGCTATACGAGAGGACCCCAAAATGGGGAAAACCATATTAACACTATGGTCCAGAGAACAGCAGACCTGGACAATCTCACAAAGCCATAGAACTCAAGCCCGTGACATTGGACAGCGACTGGTTCAAAATACATTTTGTTTAGAAAAGTTACTGGCCTTACAAGCATGAAACATTGCTCTCTTGTAAGTACATTGTATTCACATCTTTAAAGACCTCTGAGATATTTAAGAT
>NW_012149263.1:903246-905880 GCF_000956105.1 Propithecus coquereli | reverse complement strand
AAAAAAAAAAAAAAAATTAGGATGAATTATCTGAAGTTCAACAATGGTTTAAGAAGTTCAAGAAGGTTTTTTATTCACTTACTCATTCAATCGAATTGGAAAACATATAAAATGTCATGCTATCAATGCTATAAGCATTAAGTAACATTCCCCACCTTTTCTGAATTGTCTACCAGTATGAATATTGATATTGCAAACACAAAATGACAAATGAAGGCTTTCTTATGTTTTCTGAATTACATTATGAATTTTCTACTATAAGAAAGAGGAGAATATTTTCTAAAGGCCTAACAACATCTTTACATTCAAAAGTTTTTTACCAGCATAAATCCTCTGATGATCAACAACGTTTGAACCATACATAGAGGACTTCTCACATTCCTTACATTCTTAGGATTTTACACCCATATGCTTTCTCTGATGTGCTTTAAGGGCTGAACTATATCTAAAGGCCTTCCCACATTTTTTACATTTAAAGGGTTTCTCGCCAGTGTGTACCCTCTGATGTTCAGTAAGGAATGAATTAAGTCTGAAGGCTTTCCCACATTCCTTACATTCAAAGGGCTTCTCACCAGTATGAACACTCTGATGTCCAATAAGTTGTCCATAAACAGTAAAGGCTTTCCCACATTTGTTACATTCATAGGGTTTCTCACCAGTATGAATTCTCTGATGTTGAACAAGGTATGAGCCAGAACTAAAGGCCTTTCCACATTCCTTACACTCATAGGGCTTCTCGCCGGTATGAATTCTCACATGTTGTACAAGGTATGAGCCCCGACTAAAAGTCTTTCCACATTCCTTACATTCATAGGGCTTCACATCAATGTGAATTTTTTGATGCTGGGTAAGATGTACGTGTACTCTAAAGGCCCTGCCACATTCCTTACACTCATAGGGTTTCTCGCCAGTGTGAACCCTTTGATGTACAGTAAGTTGATGGCGACTAATAAAGGCCTTGCCACATTCTTTACAGTCATAGGGTTTCTCACCAGTATGAATTCTCTGATGCTGAACAAGGTATGAGCCAGTACTAAAGGCCTTGCCACATTCCTTACACTCATAGGGTTTCTCGCCAGTATGAAGTCTTTCATGTTGAACAAGGTATGAAGCACGACTGAAGGCTTTCCCACATTCCTTACATTCATGGGGCTTTACCCCTGCATGGATCCGCTGATGTGCATTAAGAAATGAACTAAGTCTAAAGGCCTTGCCACATTCCTGACATTCAAAGGGCTTCTCACCAGTGTGAATACTCTGATGTCGAGTAAGTTGTCCATACACAGTAAAAGCCTTCCCACATTCCTTACACTCATAGGGTTTCTCACCAGTATGAATTCTCTGATGTTTAACAAGGGGTGAACTAGTACTAAAGGCCTTCCCACATTCTTTACATTCATAGGGTTTCTCACCAGTATGAATTCGCTGATGTTGAACAAGGTATGAAAAGGTACTAAAGGCCTTCCCACATTCCTTACATACAAAAGGTTTTTCACCAGTGTGAGTACTCTGATGCCGGATAAGTTTTCCATACACTATAAAAGCTTTCCCACATTCCTTACATTCATAGGGTTTCTCAACAATGTGAATTCTCTGATGTTGAACAAGGTATGAACAGGCACTAAAACCCTTCCCACATTCCTTACATTTGTAGGGTTTCTCACCTGTATGCAATCTCTGACGTATAGTGAGTTGATAGCCATTATTAAAGTTATTCCCACATTCTTTACATTTGCAGGGTTTTCCACTGGTATGTATTCTGTCATGCTGAACAGACTTTGAGCCTTGACAAAAAGTCTTCCCATGTTCCTGACATTCACATGGTTTCTCTTGATTAAGAACTTTCTGATGTAGGGCCAAAGATGTACATTTTTCAGAAGTAGGCATTTCCTCATAGCTGATTATCTCTTCCTTCAAATGCAAGTCTGAAAGAAAATAAAAAACAAAAATATTTGATTTTTCTATATGAGAAAAAATGGATTTCTATGGAAGAAAAGAAAAAAGTTGAAAATAACATCAGTTAGAAATAGCTTAAATAATACTAAAATACAGTTATAAAACTCAAAACAGGAAGAATGCAGAGATTAATGATTTTATGTATTAATAAATCAGTAAGGTTGGTGATTAATGAAATAGTTTTCATTTCTGATATTTGGGTGTGGATCAAAATCTTTGAAGAGCTTGTTAAAAAACTGATGTTCAAGCACCATCCAGACCCGCTGACTCAGAACACACAGGGGAGTTCCTGGGCATCAATATTTTTAACATTTCTAACAAATGCAGATGAAATCTGATGCAGATGAAATTTTTATAACTCATATTTCATCCCTGCCCCACCACCTGGCTTCTCTTTGCACTTAAATTAAAATCCATTTATCCTTCCAAAATAATATGGCCCCTGCCTACCTAGGAGGCCTCAAGCCATAGCTCCCTTGGTTCCCTATTCACCTGACCTCCCCCTTTCGGCACCTGGAATTTGTCACACATGTTCTCATCTTTTTGTTCACGTGCAGGTGGTGTTATCTCCCCAAAATCTTTTGGCCTGTGCTGTTTTCAGACTGGATCTTTCTCATCCTCTGTATGTTTAAGGTAAAATGTCACTTTACAAGGAATATTGTAAACTGCTGACTTTGT
>NW_012149263.1:889143-890161 GCF_000956105.1 Propithecus coquereli | reverse complement strand
AATACTTTAGAGAAGGGGATTCATAAAAACAGATAGATAGGGAAAAGGTCTTATTTTAAATGAAATCTATCTATATATCTAAAAATAAATAAAGATAGATAAATGTACATTTATGTATCTTCTGTGTCTTGACAGAAAGTATGAAATTATAATTGAGAACACAGATTGCAGAACCAAGGTGCCTGAGTTCCAGTTTCTGCTTCTGCCACCTATCAGCTGCGTGACCTTGGGTAACTCACTTAAACACTGTGCTTTGGCATTCTCATCTAAAATGATTGTAAAAATAGCACCTTTAGGATGCTTGTGAGGATACAAATCAGTTAATACAAATATATATAAAGAGCTGAGAACAGGCACTGGTATACAGCAAGTATACTGTGAGTTACTAACATTATTATTGTTATTTTAAGAAAAAGCCCAAAAAGTTTCCTTAGACATCTGTATCTACAGGATACAGATTTAATTGCATTTAATATTAAATGCAAAGTTCATAGATTATCAATTTTAACCCCCAAATCAGATTATTTTGTAGGAAATAAAATCAAGTAGCTTTAGTTTTAAATGATTTCTGTTCATTCAATCCACCAGTATATAAGTTCTTTAGGTTCTTCAGACAGAACAAATGGAGACCCTTTGTCTAGCTGTTCTGCCTGCAGATGTGTCAAATTTTAACAGACCACTTAGAGCAATTTTGAGCATTGACACAATAGGGAAACCTGGCCTCTTTGTCAATGTTTATGCAATAAACAAGCCAGAATTCTAATCCTACCATTTCACCATTTCTGAACTAACAAAGCTCAAACCACTTCTTTGGGAACAAGAAGAAATTGTGTTCACTTCTTAAGATAGCTCTCAAATTTATAATGGAGAAAGTATTTCAGGGAGCAGATTCTAAATCATTTGAGAAAAGGAAACTTACCCATTGAGACCAAGTTCCTGTAGGTCTCTAACATCACATCTCTGTACAAGTCCTTCTGAGCAGAATCCAGACTCTCCCACTCCTGCTGAGAGAAGTCTA
>NW_012149263.1:887829-889093 GCF_000956105.1 Propithecus coquereli | reverse complement strand
GGGCTTTCACTCCTTGATGCCACTGAGAGTCTCTCCTTTTAGCAAGACTAAATATTGAGGTCAATTCTTATTTCTTAATTTAATTCATTTTTCAGGTGATCAACTCCTCTACCTTGAAACATTTTCTTCATTTGTCTTTGGTGGCACCAATTTCTGCTTCTAATACTACTTTAGAAGAGGCTTGTTCTCAGCAATCTCTTTTGCAGCCTCCTCAAGAAGACCTCTAAATGTTAGAGTCCCTTCTCTTGCACTGGCTCTCCAGCTGACCTCAACCAGTCCCATGGCTTTAAATACCAGCCATATGCCAACAAATCTCAAATTTTTATGGGTGAGCCTAAACTCTCCCTGACAGCTCCAGACTGTTGCATATTCAACAGCCTACTTAGCATCTCTAACTGAATGGCCAATAGTCATCTCAAACTTAACAGATGCAAAGCAGGTATCTTTAGCTCCACCCTCCAACTGGGCTTTTCCCCTCTCTTTACCATTCCAGGCAACTGTACCCCCATGCAGCTGCTCAAGCCAGAACCTGCTGATCCTTTTTGATATTTCCCTCTTTGCTTCCCTGTTCACGGTTCACCAGCATATTATTAGCTCTACATTCAAACTATATTATGAATACCTTCCCTTCTTGCCACTCTCTACCACGAGCATTCCAACCCAAACCACTACCCCCTCCAGTCTGCGCTACTCCTGCCCCCATTCGGACAACTCTCTACCAATATCCAGAGTAATTATCTAAAAACGTAAATTAGGATATGGTGGAAGTGGTAACACTGTTTTCGAATTTAGCCAAATAGCCACATAAAAGCAAATAGGACAGCAAAACTACAAAAACTGTAGACAACATACACAATAAAACTATGGGAAAAGGGACCTTCAAAAACTGTAAAATATAAGTGGGTGGAGACAAAATATAACACTACAGCTAAGACTTGTGCAGGCTAAGCTTCTGCGCAGGAAAAGATTGAGGGGAGCAACGTGGGGTATCTGACCTGAGAACCCCAAAAAACCAATGAGTACTCACTGGAAAGCTTAGCAGGCTAATTCGGGAAGAGCAGGTGAACTTGGGAGTGAGTATATATGAAGTGTGCTAAGGTTTGAAGTGGCTGGAAGTGATTAATCAGGGAGGGGAGAGAGGGCCGTGACTAGGTAGAGGCATGGGATAGTGTTGAGGCGTGGTCAGGAGAGTCTTACCTCCTCATTTGGAGAATCTTGGTGAAGGGTATATAAAAATTCTTTATATCGTTTTCCAACTTTTCTG
>NW_012149263.1:852776-885639 GCF_000956105.1 Propithecus coquereli | reverse complement strand
TGAGACCAAGTTCCTGTAGGTCTCTAACATCACATCTCTGTACAAGTCCTTCTGAGCAGAATCCAGACTCTCCCACTCCTGCTGAGAGAAGTCTATGGCCACATCCCCGAAGGTCACTGATCCCTGAAACCGCAAACACACGTATTTCTGGTGAAATTAAAAAAAAAAATGTTTTCAAGGTGAAAGGAGAGGGAATAAAAAGTTTCAATGTAGGAAGGGAGCAATAATATAGCAGCCCAGTGGGCTGGAAGCTTATGATATGGGAAGTGAATAAAGCATAGTATTCGCATATTCTAGAAGAATCCTGTTGCTATGGGCAAAATTTTCTATATGTTGTGGGATACCACAATTCTCCAGACCTGGGGGAAATGGATAAAATGATCTAAGTTTCCCTATTAACTAACATAGCATATACAGAGACACTGCCTGCTACGTATCCAACTAATAAATTCTCAAGAACTACTAGTTTCTACATTGTTTTCCTTTTAAGAGAAAAAAAAGTTATGGATTTTTTTCTCCAAGTATAGAATAAAATCTGTTTTAAAAAACAGGTATTACAAAAATGTGTTAAATAACTCCTCAAGCTTCAAGATCACTATGTCAGATCATAAGTATTTTTCCTTGTATTGATAAAAAATTTTTCCATAGTGGCATAATCACAGCCCTTCAGCAAAGATTTACCAAGTCGCACCTGCTCAGTAATTTGCTCAATGAATTCATGAACACTGATTATAAAAGAGGATCTCACAAGGAGGGAACAGTTATTTGGCATCATTCCTCCACAGAGGAAGAATCAAGAAGTAGATAATTAGATGGTGCTCTCTTAGGCAGAATGCTTCAGGTTAATTAAGGAAAATACCCATGTAATTTAAAAATCCCAATATTTCAAGAGGAAACACCAACTTACGTGGGCCATCCTTGTAGAAAGTAAGAACTGATCAGTCTTCTTTGGGGCTCCTCTACCAGAGAAGTTCAAACTCTAGAATATCCAGAGCTGAGAGGAAAAGGAGGCTTTAGTTTTCCCAATGACATAAATTAATAAACTTTCCTGTCCTTCCATGTCAGCTTCCAAACTATGATACAACCACCTTCAAACAAAATTTTGGGGAACAACAGAGTAATTCAAACCCTAGGGACCCAGGCTGTGCACGATTGGGTGCAGAGCAGTGGCACCTCTTAAGGACAGCAGAATCAGACTCTTCAGCAGGAGGTTTTCCAGCCAGGCTCATTTTGGGAATGCTGCTCTGGATGTAAGACTGGGCTGCATAGTCCTCTTTTGAACAGATTCTCCTCAATCCATTTCTACATTCTAACACTGAAAAATGATCCACATCACCCAAACCAGAAATTCTTTCATGGCAGCAGGGCAAGCGTGAGGTTAGTCAAGACATGAGAGGTAGAGACTACGGAAGAAATTGATCAGGCGGTTGCTAACGTGGCTCCGTTTTCTAATCATTAAAATAGGGGTAAGAATATCAGCTCCTACATACGGTTGTCTTGAAGAGTAAGAAAACCCACACAAAATACTTAATAGAATCTTTGCTAAACACGAGTTAGCTCTTATTACAGTAGTTCCCCTTATCTGCAGGGGGATATGTTCCAAGATCCCAGGTGGGCCTGCAGTACCAGCTGCTAGGGAGGCTAAGGTGGGAGGATCGCTTAAGCCCAGGGGTTTGAGGATGCAGTGAGCTATGATCCGTGCCACTGCACTCCAGCTTGGATGACAGTGAGACACGATCTCTAAAAAAATAAATAAAAATAAATTTTAAAAAAAGATCCCCAGTGGATGCATGACCAAACCCTCTATATGTTTTTTCCTATATATACATACCTATGATAAAGTTTAATGTATAAATTAGGTACAGTAAGAGATGAACAACAATTATAAAATAGAACAATTATAACAATATACTGTAATAAAAGCTATGTGAATGTGGTCTCTCTCTCTCTCAAAATATCTTATTGTACTGTATCCAAATATTTTCACACCAGGGTGGACTGAGGGTAACTAAAACCTCAGAAAGCGAAAACATGCGTAAGGGGGACTCCTGTATTGAAGTTATTATGTGAAGAACATTATATGGCCTTTATTTTTTAAAAAGAAACAGTTTCCACTTTTTATTTACAACATGCATGCTTTTAATTCTAACTAAAAAATTTATAGCCTTGCCCAAAGAATGCAACTCTTCTTTTTAAAAAATACCAGAAAAGATTTTCTGACATTTAAATCTCCTGTCCCCTACCAGCTAGAGAGAGCATCACCATTCTGCCATAATGCAAAATTAAGAATATTAGCAAAGGGCTGATTTCTGTTCTTTCTGTGCAATAAGGAGATTGATGAAAATGTTTATAACTAATATCATCTTATTCTCTTTTCTTATATTGTCACTAGGAAAGTAATTTGCACAACAGATCCTTGGAACTCCTTTTTCTTGCATTGATAATTTTTAGATGACATTGCTGTAATCCTTAAAGAGGGTAAATACAAGGTTTTTTTCAAAAGAAGAGGCTTACTGGTACTCCCTTTTCTTCCTGCTGCATGCAGAGAGTATGACGTCCACAGCTTCCTTTATTAAACTAAGAATGGAAGAGTCTTTTACTCCTTTACATAATCAACTAGTGTGATTCTATCCTGCATATGCAAAACAGAACCCTACCCTCATGCAAACAAAAAAAAGGGGCAGTGCACACCAAAATATTAATAACCCGGGCTTACACGGAGGCCACGCACCAGGTCTTCGCGGGCGCACACCGGCCCTGTCACACGCACAGTCGCCCTCCCTCCTCACGTCACTGCCGCACAGCCAGGCCTGGGACCCTCGTCCACGCCCACGCTCACCGCCCGTCAGAGTCGGGGTTCCGCGCCCGCCCGCGTCTGCACAGAGGCTCCCCTACTCCCTGCACTAATTCTTTTCCTTCGCAGAAACCCAAGTTAACCCCCGGGGCTGCTCCGAGTCTGCGGCGCTCTCCCTCAGAGGCCGGGCACAGACTTTTCTCTTACTGAAGCCCAAAGCCCGCTGCTGACCCAACAATCACAAACACTAGAAAGGAGGAAGGGGTCCAGCTTGCCTCGGTGGCCTCTGGGAAATGTAGTTCAGGCCTGCTCGCAGTCGCCTGTGGGAAATGTAGTCCAGAGCCGTAAAACGGTAGAACACGCGCGGCCCCGCCCACAAGGACCGCCTACCCCGCGCCCGGAGACTTCTGGGCGTTCCCGTTGGAACTAGGGGTGCGCAGGCGCAGATGCTCGCAGAGCCCGTAACGTGATCTGATGGTGCTGACCTTGGTGCTGTGAGCGTTTGAGCGGCCAGTCGTGGCCCGATGGGACACCTAAAGCCCGAAGTAGGTGACCACCTTTTTAGAGAGCCAACCCAGTACACTCGCTGCCACACCAGACCAGACAGAACCGTGATAGTATATACTAAAATGTGTTATTACTTTAACACAAAAATATGAAAAATAGGTGTTTGAAATTACCTTGCTGTAGTGTTTACTCTTCTGTTACAGAAATGCTATTATTTAATAGAACGTTAATAGGACTAATTAATAGTGACAATTAGTAATAATAACAGTAAGACTAAACACATCTGTGGGAAAAATGTTTCTGTCCTCTGATACGGCGATTTCTTCTAACTTTGTATTAGATATTTAAGTTTTGTAGACTCTAACAAGTTACAACGACCCCAAAGCTGCCAGACCTATGAGGGCTGCAGATCCCACAAATACAAATGGGTATGGATTGGTTTTGGCAAAAAGTGGGTAATAGTCCTCAGTGTTGTACCTACTAGTGGTGGCTCCAGAGCAAGAACGAGTGGCTGAGGAGGAGACTTCTGCTCAGATGGCAACGAGGAGAGTCAGTCTGCAGCCGGGATGAAAGCTCTTAACTGTCCTGAGTGGAGGAACGTCCTGGAGTTCCCAGCAGACGGCACCGGCTTCATTTGAGTCCTGCCTGGGCAGGCGGAAGGACCCCAGGGGGGAGAGCAGCGCCTGCAGGATCAGGTACTGCCTGCTAGAGGCGAGGTCCAATCTCGGGGTAAGGGCGGAGCTGTAAACAGCTGGCGAGGAGAGGTGCGGCGACAGCGAGGCGATCCAGACCAAACGGGGTAAGGGCGGCGGGTACGAAGCTTGCCGAGGAAGTCGCCCGGGAAGAGCCGGCTGGCTGTGGCTGCCGGATCCTCCGAGGGGCCTGGGGAGAGGAGGAGGAGAGAGGAGTCCTGGCTGCCGGCTCCTCCGGCAGAAGCTCACCCTGTTCGGCCCGGTGCGGGTGAGGAGCCGTCGGAACACGTGGCCGAGAAAGGGCGCGCGAGCCGAGGGCACGAAGAAATGAGAGTAGAGGGCAAAGGGCGAGGTCCAACGGCCCAACCCCCGCCGGACTGTTGAGCCGCGGGCCTTCGCCCACTTGGCTGCAGGCGTTTGGCACCCAACGGGCTGCCATCAGTGGAGAGTGCTCAGGATCTGGCCGGGGGCGGGAGCTTCAGCAGCCGGTGTGCCAGCCCTTGCCCCTGGGGTCTCTGGAAGCATGCTCTGCCCAAAGCCAGAGGCAGCAGCAACCCAGACCCTCCCAGAGTAGGGAACTGGCTAACACGGAAAGGGGCAGGGAAGGAGGGAGTGGGCGCTGCCGTCTCCGGACTCCCCCAGGCAGCCAGGGAAACTGCTGCCCGCCTGTGCTAAGGTGGGGAGGGGACAGGAGAGCAGCTGGGGCCAAGAGCCCCCAGCTTCTTCCTTTCAGGCAGCCACCACAGAGGAGCCCGTTTACCCTCCCTCCATGCCCTGTGCAGGTAGCTCCAGGATCCTGATGCCGCCTCCTCCAAGAAGCTCTGCATCCAAGTCCTGGAGCCTGGCAGGACTTCTCTGCGGTTGTCTTGCAAAGGTATGAACGTACAGCATTGGCATCTGGGCTGTGAAGGTTTCTAACGTGGGCACCAGGTGCTCAGACTTTCTTGGATGCTGCTTCCCACAACATCCCTGCCTGGCAGGCAGGTCCTCCTCACTTCTTTCTGCATATTTGGTAAAACAGCATTTAAACCTTAGAACCTTCCTCAGCTCACACAGGTGGTAATGGCCCTGCCACGATTTGACCCAGGCTATCTGATTCCAGAGCTCTTGGATTTAACCACCGGGACTGTGGTGCCTCCTCACCACGTGTGCATAATGTATTCCTGTTTCTTACAGTCTTTAGGGGTACTTAGCACCATGCATACCTATAATGAGCGCAGACACGGCTTACTAGAAGGTCTCCTTTGGCTCAACTCATAAGTTGACCATAGGCCATGCTGGACTCCAGTCTCCTCAGAAGATTTAGGGCAGAGACTGCCAATTGTCGACATATCCCATAGGACATTTCATGTTGACCCTTGCGGCCAATCACACAGCTGTCTGTGCCAGGGCAGGAGATGGCATGTCAGGCAGGTGCAAGAGCCACCCTGGCTCAATATCCTTGTGTCCCCAAAGGCACCAGTGTGGAATTGTAGGAATTCCATAGACCAGATTTCAGGGTCCTGGCCAAAACTGACAACTTACCAATATTTACTTTTCCAGTCCACTGCATGAGATCTATCTCGGTATATTTTGATCCTTTTAACTTTCTCTCAGCAATGTTTTGTAGCAAGGGTCAGCAAATTATGGCCCATGGGCCAAATTTGGCCTATATCCTGTTTTTGTAAGGTCGCTGGGCTATTAAAGAAGAATCATGATGTTAACATCTTTAAAGGGTCATAAGAAAATTAAAAACAAGAACAAAACCCCCCAAAGAATATGTGACAGAGACCATATGTGAACTACAAAGCCTACGTACATTATTTACTCTCTGGCCCTTTCCAGAGAAAGTTTGCAACTACTGTTTTGTAGTTTTCCCTGTATAGTCCTGCTTAGCTTTTTTTTTTTTTGAGACAGAGTCTCACTGTGTTGCCAGGGCTAGAGTGCTGTGGCATCAGCCTAGCTCACAGCAACCTCAAAATCCTGGGCTCAAGCGATCCTCCTGCCTCAGCCTCCCGAGTAGCTGGGACTACAGGCATGCGCCACCATGCTCGGCTAATTTTTTCTGTATATTTTTAGTTGTCCAATTAATTTCTTTCTAATTTTTAGTAGAGACGGGGTCTCGCTCTTGCTCAGGCTGGTTTCGAACTCCTGAGCTCAAACAATCCGCCTGCCTTGGCCTCCCAGAGAGCTAGGATTACAGGCGTGAGCCACCGCGCCCGGCCCTGCTTAGCTTTTTAAAATGTATTCCTAAGTATTTTATGAGATTTTCAAATATTATTTAAGTGTGTTGTCTTTTAGTGTTCAAGAGTTCATTGGCAGTATACACAAAATGCATGAAAATGTGCATGTGTGTGTGTGTGTGTGTGTACAGTACTTGTATACACACATACATTTTGTATACTAGAACCTTGCTAAATTCACTTTTTATTGTTGGTGGTTTCTTTGCAGATGCCTTTGGGTTTTCTACATACACATAATATTTTCTGTGAATCATGGACCTCTGAATAAAGTCAGTTTTACCTCTGTTTTAATCTGCATGCCTTTTATTTTTGTTTCCTACCTTCTACATTCGCAGAGACCACCAATTGTCAGCACAGCAACACTGGGCATTTCTCTTCTCATTGAGCCTTGCAGCTGACCACACACCACCTGTACGTGGTTATCTTCCCCTAGGGGCAAGGACATGGGATGCACATCAGGTGGGTATAGGCTTTATCCTGGCTTAAAAGCCTTATGACCCATGGACACAATATCTCCTGTAATAATTTCATAGACCAGCTTTTGCATCCTGGTTGAAATTGATAATTTGCTAATATTAATTTTTCAGTCCACTATCATGATATGTGTATGTGTGTGTACATGTATGCTGTATACACACATATGTGTATATATACATGTATATCTATCTATGTGTTGGTGTGTGGTAGGATACAGAAAGAACAATTGCCTTTTTATATCGAGCTTGTATACTGGCATCTCTTCTTGTCGTTTCTTTGTATATTAGATAGTGTTTCCTACACATCCGATCATGTCTGCTAGGTGTAACGGCACTTTATTTCTTCCTTTTTAATCTGTATGATTTCATTTATTTTTCTTACCTTTTACATTTACTGTGATCTCCAGGAAAATGTTTAATATAAGTGGAGACAACGAACAACCTTTTCCAGCCCCTGATCTGAGGGGAAAAGTGTTCGGTGTGCTATTAACTGAAAGCTTTTGTAGATGTGCTTCATCATACAAAGGATG
This sequence comes from Propithecus coquereli, assembly GCF_000956105.1. NCBI lineage: Eukaryota > Metazoa > Chordata > Mammalia > Primates > Indriidae > Propithecus > Propithecus coquereli. The sequence continues at coordinate 878,418 of NW_012149263.1, read as the reverse complement.
TTCCTTCCAATTCTTTCCATGCTGATTTTTTTTCAAGCCATGTTAAATTCTCTACAAAGAATAAAAAAAATAGGCAGGCATGGTGACTCATGCCTGTAGTCCCATCTACTGAGGAGGCTGAGGCAGGAGGATCGCTTGAGCCCATGCGTTTGAGGCTGCAGGGAGCTATGATTGTGACACTGCACTCCAGCCTGGGTGATAGCGTGAGACCCTGTCTCAAAAAAAAAAAGAAGACCAAAATTGTCAAGTATGTTTTCTTCAGACGTATCAGGGGTGAGCTGGCCCACAGCCAAGTCAAGAGTGATGGGGGAGGAGCACAGAGGGAGGCGGCAAAGGAGGATCACCCATCCCTTCCTCCTCTGAACTTTACTTTCTCATGGCTGCTGTCCTTTACATTTAAAACACAGAGATTTCAGATGTCAGCATGTGCAGTTGTAAAGTGTGGCTATGCCACATCCCATGCCACATCTGAACCACAGAACTTTGGAAATTTCCAGTTAAGTCTGCCTCAACACATCTCCACTCACATAAGTCAGTTCTTCTTCCGCAGTTGCGTAAAAGAGCAAAGACAGATGAGCAGAGAGGATCAATGAACAAGAACAAGGCTATGTACATACATGTTTATCAATCTTGGAAAGAAAGAAAAGGGCCCATCATGGTAAGTGGGTGAGACAGAGGTAGCAGCCACAGGCAGCAGAGGGTTCTGCTAGTCTAAGACTAGAGGAAAATTGGGACAGCCGGGTATGGCATAGTGGATACTTACTCATCTTTTTCTTCTCTCCACAGTGGAACATCGCAAGGCCAGTGTGTTGACTTGTGATCGGCCTCATCCAAAACCACACCCTCTGACACATACACAAACACCCTGAAGTATTGGGCCTCCAGCTTGCTCTCGGAGGAGAGAGGGCAGGTTAAGTTTGCTTGATATAACTGAAAAGGGCTAAGCCTCTTCCCAGTAGAGCAAGGCCCATTCGTGGCAACTGGTGGTCACCCACCATTTCTATCTAACTTTTGCTTATAGTTGCTGAGATATTGTTTCTTTCATTAGAAGAAAGTGAGTGGGTTGGTGATCCAACACTTCTATCTCCAAAGAAGCCCTGGGCATGTGTCAAAGGTGCCCCAAGGTGAAACTGCTGCTTGCCATCCTCATGCCAGAGGTACATTTGCTCTGAAAGATATCAGCAAAAGTGCTGAAGCTTAGATCTCTCCTCAGTGGTTTTCCCCACGCTAAGTCAAAGGCGAGACTCTGTCTAGAGCCCAGGTGTTCTGAATGAATGTAGGTGTAGAAATGTCTTCCTAAAAGTGTATGGTGTTCTCCTGTGAGACTATAACACATATGCCCTGTCCATGAGCACCTCAGCTGCTCTGAATGATGGTGGGAACAGAAGTATCCCATGGCACAGCCCGGTGCTGCCTCCTCCATTGTATCACCTGTGCTCTGGACTGTGTGCCCCAGGTGCTCTGGCAGTAGCGTGTCCCATCACAGATTTGGTGCCAGCCCCTCAAACAGCACAAGTAGGCTGATGGAAGGAACAGAGGTATCTCATGGCGTGCATGTCTTCTCAGTGGTGCAGGTTTCTCCAATAGTAACAGGGTTGCTCTGGCCAGGTGAGGCCCAAGTGCTCAGACCATATTAGGAAGAGAAGGCTCTCCAAACACAGTTATGGTGTTGTCCTCTCCCTTGCAGCCTATGTGCTCTGGACAAGTGGGACCCAGGTGCTCTGACTGTAGATAGGAACATAAAGGCCTCCAGGCACAGAAGCAGCGCTGGCCCCTTCTACCGCAGAGGTGTACTTTGGTCTGACGTGCCCCAGGTGTTCTGACTATAGGCAGGAAGAAAAGTTGGTATCTCCAGCACAGCTATGGTGCTGGCCTCTCCCACTGCAACAGATGTGCTCTGGCTGGAAGGGTCCTGGGTGATCTGAACACAAGGGGGAACAGATGCATCTTCTGGAACATGTTCCTGCTTAGTGATGCTGCATCTTCCAGTAGCAGTAGGTGTGTTTTGGCTGGGTGGGCACCAGCAGCAGTGACAGTAGGCAGGAAGGAAAATGTTTCGCAGGATATTTGCTTTCAGCAAGGCTGGCCTCTCTGATTGTAACAAGGATGCTATAGACCAACAGGACCCTGATGCTCAGGTCCAAGCTTCCCCTGTCAAGAGCAGTGGTTCTGGGTGTCCCCTCACCATTCTGCCCCAGAGCTGAGTGCTCTAGACATGAAGGTGACATCTGGGATATAGGCAATGACCCCAAAGCTGCCACTACCTATAAGAGCTGCAGATCCCACAAATAAAAATGGGTATGGATTAGAGTTGGCAAAAGGTGAGGACTAGTCCTCAGTGCTGTGCATGCTGGTGGCATTCAGTGGCAAGAAAGAGTGGCCGCACCAATGGGGAAAACGACCAAGGCACCACCATAAGCTGGCTGGATGTTGACAGGGATGTCAAAGGTGTACATAGGGGTGTCAAATTCCCAAAAGCTGACTGAGGTGCGTTGCCATTGGGTTCTGTGGCTGCAGGAGAGGTTAAGTATGAAGGGTTTTTAGGGGCTGCCAGGTTTCTCAAAGGGAAAGAGCTGTTAAAGCTGGGGGAGGGACTGGGGAATGGGCATGGTATCCATATTGATCTCATCAGAGTCAAATGCAGGCTTGGATACCAAGTCTGGGGAGGGGCTGCCTACTGGGGTGGAGGCAACTGCAGAATCAGTGCTAGGTGGGCCAGAAGAGAGGGGGCATTGTGGAGAGTGGCTCCCTGTGGAGGCCCATTAGGACCCCCAGATTTCAGCTGACAGGTGTTTCCTGCCTCAAAGGGAAAGTTGAAAGTTCAGGTAGGGCTGCTGACCACAAAAGCAGGTGGGCTGGTGGAGACTGCAGCCTTCGCAGGGGGTTTCCGCTCCACACTAGGATGGGCCCGGTTAAACGGGAGGAAGCTCACACTGGATCCTGGTGGAGACCTGAAGATGGAAGCCTGGAAGGCAGAGTGGTGTCCGCATTGGTTACAACAAAGTCCAAAGCGGGCTGGGAAGTCCAGTCTGCAGGCAGGCTGACTGGGGTGGTAGAAGTGGTTGCAGAAGCAGTGATGGGTTGGCTTGTGAACACAGGGTACTGGTGGAAGCGACTTGAGGAGAGGTCTGCAAGAAAAACAGGAGAATCCACACATACGTGTGTAGGTGACTCTATATAGGTGTACACGACCTGCACAGGAGGTAGGCTTTAAGGAGAGGGAGAAAGTTCTAGGATGTGTGGGCAAGGCAGAAATAGAAGATGCTGCAATTATGACTGAGGGACTAGAATGCAAAGGGTCTCTATTCTCATTATTTAGTGAAATACTACTTAATAGGGCGCCTCTTCTCATGATTATGTGGAACACTAGTGTAGGTTGGAATCCAAAGTGAGAAACAGCAGGAACAGCAAAAGGAGAGTCAGGACCTGCGCATCTCATTTCATGGTCAATGTGCGGTGTAGGGGCAGGTACAGGAGCAGATAGCATGGGTGGCCTGACAGGGCAGCTAAGTTAGTGACTGCATTTGGTAGTATCCGGAACCTGCAAGGAGGAAGTGGCCAGTGGCAAAGTATCTGCAGTCCCCACAGCAGGCAGAGGGAAACAACAGTCAGGCTGAGCGACCCTGCTGTCTGAAGGGGCCTCAGTTTTATCCTCCACCACCCTGGGGTTCCATTGGCATTCAGAGTTCTTCAAGCCCTTTAGCAATCCCTGCACAAGGAAGGGAGGAGGTGGGGGCAGCTCTCCTCCATCCCACAACGGTGGCAGTACCAGCAGCAGTGGCATTGAAAACTTCTGTTTACAGAGCCTACAACTGGCAGACGTGAGTGGAGAGTTTCTCTTTGACAGAGTATCTGAAAGCGTTCCTGTCTGAGTCACCTTCTTTGACTTCCATGAGGCTGGAAAGCTGAGTTAATGGCCTTCATCAAGCTCTTCCTTTCTCAACCTCTCTGGCAGCAGGAAGTGAAACGCGGTCGGCCAGACAGCCTGCTGCACCTGCTGCGCTCTTGGAAGGATCCCTCCTCCAAAGAGGCCGGAAGCCCCCAGCATGCAGAGCTGGGCTGGGGATGGTGTGACCATTGGTGACTGATCTCACAGAACATGTCTGTGATATCCTTACCCAAGCTATTTTGTGGGTCCCTGGAATAGAGGTTTCTGTTCAGAGGCCCAGGACTGCTCCCAGATGTGTGATGACTCCATTGGTCATGAGGGGCCTGGATGCTGATGGTATATTTGGGGGCATCTTTTCTGACAGTCCTGCCTTTTGGGCACTATTTAAGCATCTTCCTCCTTCAGTATCCCTTTCCTTTGTGCTCCTAGCATCATCATCCCAGTCTCTGTTAAGCAAGGATCTGGAGGGTGCTTGGCTGGCCCCGGCCTCATAGAGCTAGGACTGCTTGATCAGGTGACAAAGGAGGAGAGTTAATTTGTGCCTTGGCGGAGGGATCTTCACTCTTCCTGAGTGGCCACACACTTTGAGGTACAAGCAGACAGCAGTGTCTTCTTCCGAGTCCACCCAGAACCCCATAGAGCAGCACCGGGGCTGCCTGATGGAGCACCACCACCTCCCAGGAGTGTACCCCACCAGGGTTAATGCATCGGATCCAAGGAGAACCGCCAGGGGAAAGGCCAGAGAGAGGCGCAGGGGCCGTAGGAGGATCCCAGCCAGAAGGGCACACAGCAGGTCAGGTTGGAGGGGTGTGCAACAGTGCGGCAGGGGGCTGGGGCAGGGTGGGGGTGAAGCTTGCTGACGAAGTTGCCTGTAAAGGGCGGTTTGTGTGCTGTCGGATCCTGGGAGTGTGGTGCAAAATCTGGAGAGGTCTCCTAGCTACGTGTTCAGCCTGATGCATGTGCCACATCGTTGGAACATGTGACCGAGAAAAAGCGCGCCAGCTAAGGGCATACCAGTGCAGAGCATGAGGAAAAAGCTCCAAAGGTTAAAGGGCGAGGCCCAGAAGCTAAGCCCCAGCAAGACTCCAGCGCTTCCTGATTTTCCTACTGCCGGTTTGCAGGTGTTGGGCATCAGACGGTCCTCGCGGTGCAGCGGGACTGTTGAAGACTGTGAGTTTTGAGAGCCTGCATAACTGTCACTCCCAGGGCTCCATGTCTGCAGGCACCTCGGCACCGCAGGGCGAGTTTACCTCAGCCTCTTCCTCTCAGGCAACCACCAGACGACACCACTTAACCCCCACAGCTGTCCCCACCTCCTCCATGCTGGCAGGTCAAGGCTTGGAACTTCTCCAGGGACTTCTCTAGCTCCTCTTCAATTCCTGGACCCAGGTGTAGCTTTTTTGTGGTCACCCTGGAAAGGCCAGTGTCCCAAGTGTCACCAGCTGGACGACCAAGGTTTCCAAGGTAGAGATACGGCTATTGCACAAAACACACCCTTTCCTGGGAGGCAGTTTATCTTCACTTATTTTTACGAATTGAGTAAGGCAGCGTTTAAGCCTTAGAACCTTCCTTGGGTCACACATGTGGTACCGGCCCACTCAGAATTTGAACCCAGGCTGTCTGATTCCAGAGCTCATGCATTTAGTTACCCACCAGACTGCGGCGCCTCCGCATCACGCCGTCACCATACATTACCATTTTCTGATAGATACTCCTTGGGGTGCTTAGTACGATGATGCACCCACAGTGAACGCAGGCACTGCCCACTTGGAGGCCTTCTTTGGTTCAATTCATACATCAATCATTGATCACGCTGAGCTCCAATTTCATCAAAAGATGTAGGCGCGGAACCGCGAATCGCCAGCACGTTCCTGTCGGGCATTGATCTTCGGCAGGAGCCGCGCAGCAGACCGTGCGGCTGTGGGTGACCCCCAGGTGCAGGGACACCAGATGTGCTCAGGCGGACACAGGATCCAGCCCGGCCTACAAGCATCATGCCCCAGGGGCACCAAGATCTCCCAGAACTCCAAAAACCAGCTTTCCGTGTCCTGCTCGGAATTAACAACTACCAAGATTAATTTCCAGTCCATGAGTACGGTCCAACTTTTCCTATACATAGGTCTTTTAAAAAACTTTTCTCTCAGACACTGTTTTGTAGCAGGGTTCCACAGATATAGCCCATGGGCTAAATCTGGCCTGTCCTTGTAATGCCAATGAGATTAGAATGGTGTTAACATTTTCAAAAGGTTGTAAAAACAAAACAGAAAAACAGAAGAATGTGATAGAGACCGTTTGTAAACTGGAAAGCCTGTATTTCCTATCTGGTCTTTTACAGTAAAAATTTGCCAAACCCCATTCTGTAGTTTTTGGTGCATAGGTTTTGTACAGCATTTGCTAAATTATTCCTATGTATTTTATGAGTTTTTTTATGCTATTTTAAATGGTATCTTTTAAATTTTAGTTTTCAGTTGTTTACTGGTAGTATATAGAATATACAATTGGTTTTTATATATTGACCTTATATGCTGGAACATCGTTCAATCCAGTCTCCATTTCTGGTAGTTTCTTATTAGATTTCTTAGGATTTTCTACATACATATTTATGTTTCCTATGAATAAAGAAGAGTAAAACTCTTTCTGTTTAACACATATGCTGTTTTTTCTTTTTCTTACCTTCACATTTGTGCTGACCTCCAGCAAAATGTTGAATTCGAGTGGAGACAACAGACACACTTCCCAGGTTCCGTATCTTAGGGGAAGGTATCCAGTGTGCTAACTGAAGGGTTTTTGTGGATGCGCTTTATCACGTAAAGGACATTCCCTCCAATTCCTATTTTGCTAAGAGATTTTTTGAAAGGGGTATTGAATTTTGTCAATTACTTTGTACACAGATTTGAGATAATTATATGGCTTTTATCCTTCTCTTAATAAGGTGAATTATGTTGATTTTTTTAATGTTAAATCAACCTCGCCTTCCTGGGACCCCACCCAAGAGGTGGTCATGTTAGATCATATGTAATTATTATATCTTTTTGATAAACTGACCCTTTTATCAGTATATAATGTCCTTCTTAAAACAGTTTTTTCTCGTTCATTTTATTTAAGTTTTTTTTTATTTCAATAGATTTAGAGGGTACAAGCTGAATTTTGTTACATGTATATATTGTACATTGGGGGAGTCTGGGCTTTGGGTGTACCCATCCCTTGAGTAGTGTACCTGCCTACCTTGGGGCGTGCTGCCAGGCCTCAGCATTTTTTATCAACTGGATAGGAAAAGGCAGCAGAGTTATACCCTTTCTGCTAAAACTGCTTTTCATTTAGGCTAGCATACCTGGAGGAAGAGTCAGTCTGCTGGGACACCGCCCTGCTCTGAGCCCCTCCTGGATGCCTTGCCCATTGGTTTTTCATTCCATGGCCATTCCCTGGCAAGATCACAAATCTACTCCACTTTACTAAGGAGCCTCGTTCCTTATTCTGGTCCCTCCTATGTCAGGACAAGCTGAGACCATTGACCTCATCCATCCTGAGGGATGTTAGGAGCACACAGTGACGAGCTCAAGGTGGTGGCAACTCAGGAACTTGTGCCTGAGCTGTGGAATCCGGCCGCCGAAATGTGTGTGGGGTGGCAACTGGGATAGGGAGATGGTGCTAGGGCTGCCTAAGCTTGGGGAGATCGTGGGAGGCTTTGGCAGTTTTTCTCAACCAGAAAGGAAAAAGAGGAGGCGTTACACCCTTCCTTGTCAAACTGACTTTATATTACGATAGCATGCCAGAGGGAGAGGAGGGCCAACTGGCCATCTCCCGTCTCTGAACCCTTTTGCAGAACTTCCCTTATTAGTTTGTATTTCCTGGAGGTTCTTTACCAAGACCACAATTCTACTCCGCTTCACGTTGTCAGGCGAGCCCACCAGCCACTGATACCACAGATCCTCCAGCAGCTGCTTATCCCACAGGTACTCAGGGGACAGGACCTTGGTGGGTTTGTGGTGCAGCAGGTACTTGTTCAAGTAGGTCTCAACATGCCCCACGGCCTTGATGTCATTGGCTTGATCAATCATCATCGCCTGGTGACAGGCCTTTGTGAGCTTGTGAACCTCTGGCACTGACCCCCCAAATAAGGCCCCTATGTAATAAAAGTCCCCCTCATCCCCAGGAATGTAGGCTTGCGACTGAGGCCGGCGTTCATAGGCAAAGTTGTTGCGACCAGTCCCGTAGTAGCCAGGATGGAGGGTGCCGAACAAGGAGGAGAGGATTTCCACACCCACGTGGTCACTGAACTTCATGTCCACATCCATGCACACGAGGTAATCTACCTCCCCGAGGAAGCGCTCCTGGGAAAAGTTGCTGATCACCTGCATGCGGTGCATGGAGATGTCCTGCCAGCGGGCATAGCTCTGGGCCTTGAGGATGACCATCCGCCTTCCTTTATGGAGCAGGATGTGGGGAACGCGGTTAGGTTGGTCGGTGAAGATGTAATAGTTCACCCTGTGCCCCACCATGAAGTACCTCTCTGCAGTCTCCAGGAACAGCTTCAGGAAAACCATGTATTTTTTCACAGCAAACACAGTTAATCCGATGGTGGCATTCTGGAGCCGGAACTGCTCATTGAGTATGTCAATGTCGAAGGTCCCTTCCCACACAATGGGAGCCAGCCAAGGGGTCACAACAAGGACATCTCATCTGGAGGGTGTTAGTACATCTGGCTGGGGATACACCATCCTTGATGATTTTACACGTTGCTGGCTGTGGAGTTCTCTAACAGCTGTGCTCACCCCATCTAGCATGCTCTTCAGCTCCTGGCTCTGTGGGTTCAGGTAACTGTAGCCAAGGAAGGCCAAGATGAGAGTTGTGAGGAGAATCAAGGTCACAGGAAGCAAGCAGCATTTTTGTTTCCCAGCCAACACCTGCAGTAGCTGGGCCATGGCTCCACAACCAATGGGGTGCTGCCTTTTCTCTCTTCTACGCTACAAGGGTACTTCCCCCTCATCGACCTTCTACCTTCGGTGGTCTCCCCAAGGCAGGGTGAGGCTGAACTCCTGGACCCTGAGGGGCCCCGCTCCCTGCCCACTACTCCAGCGGCCTAGGCTCCCGCAGCGCTGACTCCTGCGCAAGGTGGCACCTGGACTTGGGGGCACACAAGGGCACACCAGAGAGAAAGGTTCAGGTCCCAGTGGACTGCGATAAATTTGGTTCCAGGCTGAGGTGTGTGAAAGTAACCAGGTGGCCACACGTAGTCAACAGTCAACTGTAACTCAAGGACCAGCATTCAGGAGAGAAGTCAGGGCTCTGGAAATAGGCTGAGGAGACTGGCTCAAGGAAGGCCACCCGGGCAGGCCAGGGGCAGAGATTGTGATGAAAGCAGGGCAGGGCAGGAGCCACCAGGGGCCTGACCAGGTGGTCCGAGGGCTTGTGCTCTGGCCTGCCCTTGACACTGACTAGCTGGGAGACCATTAGCTAAGCACCGAGTTTCCTGAAAAAATCCATAAAGTGGAGACGCTTCTGTTCTCTTCCTTAGACTTGCACATCAGCTGTCCCTCAGACAGAGCCCTCAAGAAAGTGAAGAAAGACGGAGCCAGTGCTTTGTTGATGTAGGGCGTATCGTATCGCCATGTCATACGCCTCCGCCTGCCATCCTTGGCAATTCCAAGTGTGTACCTCCTGGAAAACAAAGCCTCCGACACAGACTGCTCCTGCCCCACTGCGGGACCAACAGCAGGTGAAAAAGTGTCTCGTGGCAGATAGGGAGCACCTGTCACCTGTACCACGAAGCTGGCTGGTGCTTATGTGCTCCTCTGTGCCACCTTGCTCCTGCCTTCATGTGGAAGTGGGTGGCTGGAGACATGGGTTGTCCAGGGTTCTGAAAACTTCTCAGGGCAGTTCTGAGCATGCTGGGAGGAGGAAGGGCAGAGTGTGTTCTGATGAGTGTCTTTTAAGGGAATGTCAACTTCTCTTTTTGGTCTGGATTGTGACATTCTCCCACTTGGTGTGAAGGATGTTAGCATATTCCTGTCGTGCACCTCTGATGGATATGCCAACGTAGTGGCAGAAAACCAAGAAAACCCTGCGATGATGCAAATGCCAGAAAGCTGAAGAACTGCTTTGTTGAGAAAATGACATCAGAGAAGAAAAAGCACTCAACGTGCGCAAGCTGAGAATCAGAGTGAATTCTCCCTCAGCTGCTCCCACAGCCAGTGAGGACAAGGCCCTGCTTCCGCTACAGGTTCCAGAGAGGGCAGAAGTAGGAAGCCAACTCTGACCAATTCCTTCCTGGAGGCTCCAGCACAGCCCCCCACCCTCTCCCAGGTGCCCACAGTCTCGTCCAGAGCTCTGGCAAGGCCTCCTCCACAGCTTCTTTCTGTTCTGCAACACAACAGAACCCCCTCTTTTTGCTGTGCTGGAGGAAGTTTTATGAGAGCTCCTCGGGCACACCCTGGGATACCCAGCCAGGGGCACACTCGGACAGGGAAAAATGGGGGGTCCTGAGTTTCTTGGCTCAAGCTACACTCCCTACTGTAACAAGTCGGGGGAGGGGCCGCTGCTCCCATTCAGCTGGCAAGCCTTTGGCTGTCATGGGAACCATGACAGGGGCTAGGCGAGGAAAATGCACAAGGGTTGGAAAATCTATTTGAGGGAATGATTGAGGAAAACTTCCCTGGGTCTTGCTAGAGATTTAGACATCTAGATACAAGAAGCTAAACAAAGACCTGGGAGACTCATCGCAAAGAGGAAATCACCAAGACATACAGTCATCAGACTGGCCAAAGTCAACACGAAGGAGGAACTCCTGTAAGCCGTAAGGAGAAAACATCAAGTAACTTACAAAGGAAAACCCATCAGGCTAACTGCACACTTCTCAACAGAGACCTTACGAGCCAGAAGTAATTGGAGGCCCATCTTTGGTCTTCTTAAATAGAACAACTGCCAGCCTAGAATTTTGTATCCTGAAAAACTAAGTTTCATAAAGGAAGGAGAAATAGAGACTTTTCCAGACAAACAAACACTGAAGGAATTTGTCAAGACGAGACTTGCCCTACAAGAAATGCTCAGAACCGCATTATACATGGATCAGCTCAGTCGCCACCCACCAGTGTAAAAACCACCCGAAAGCTAAAGCTCAGAGCTCACGTAAAACAATAGTACAAGAGGTAAAACAAAGAAACAAGGTACTACCCAATCAGATGAACAGAACAGCATTCCACATATCAATTCTATCAATCAACACGAATGGTTTGAGTTCCCCACTCAAGAGACATAGGCTGGCTGAGTGGATAAAAAATACAAGCCAAATAGTTGTACATATTTGGGGAGTACATGTGATATTTTAATACATGTATATGATGTGCAATAATCAAACCAGGGGAATTGGGATATCCACCACCTTTCTCTTTGTTTTGGGAACATTACAATTCTTCTCTTCTAGCTTTTTTTTTGAAATATACAATAAATTATTGTTAACTATAATTTCCCTACTCTACTATCAAATACTAGGACTTATTCCTTATATCTAACTGTATTTTTGTACCCATTAACCAACTTCTCCTCATCCCCTCTCTTTCCTTCCCTTCCCAGCATCTGGTAACCACCATTCTACTTTCTACCTCTAAGAGATCCACTTTTTTAGCCCCCACATGAGTGAGAACATGTGATATTTGTCTTTCTGTGCCTGGATTATTTCTCTTAACATAATGACTTCCCAATCCATCCATGTTGCTGCAAATGACAGGATTTCATTCTTATTTTGTGGCTGAATAATACGCCGTTGTGTATAATTCTTCTGTGAATGTTTGGTAGAATAGTTACGAAGCCTTGTAGCCTTGTGCTTTTCTATATTGGGAAGTTTTAAATTATACTTGTCTTAGTCCATTTGTGTTGCTATAAAGAAACACCTGAATCTGGGTAATTTATAAAGAAGAGAAGTTAATTTGGCTCATGGTTCTGCAGGTTGTACAAGAAGCATGGCATTAGCATCTGCTTCTGGTGAGGGCCTCAGGCTGCTTCCGCCCATGGTGGAAGGCAAGAGGAGTTCATATATGCAGAGACCACATAGAGAGAGGGAGAGAGAGAGAGAGAGAGAGAAAAGGCGCCAGGGCCAGGGTATGGGGTGCAGCACAGGCAGGGATGAAGGGGAAAGCTAAAGGCTCAGGACTGGGTACAGTGGTAGCACTGACTCAGGCCCCTAGGGCAGCATGACGCTGTAGTAGCTCACGCTGTAGGGGATGGGACGCAGCGGCAGCAAGGCCCTGGGAATGGCAGGGAACAACAGCAATTCAGACTCCAAGGAGCATGGTACAGCAGCTCCTGGCCTGCGGTGGACATGGCCTTGTGGCAGGTGGGCACAGCTGTGTGTAGGTATAGAGGGCAGGGCATAGCACAGCAGCAATTCTGGTCCTTGGGAAGTCAAGGGCCACAGCAGCTGAGGTCTCGGAGGGCAGGGCGGTATATATAGTACAGTGGGGATTCTGGTCCCTAGGAAAGCAGGTCGCCACAGTACCTCAGGCCCTGAGGGAGGGGGGTGGCAGCAGTGAGACCTTGGAAATGGTGGGGCACAGTGGCGAGTTGGGCTGGGGGGAAATGGAGCAGCTTTGTGGAAGCTTAATCTTAGGAAGCAGTAACTCAGGCCTGGAGATGACACGACACTGGGTGGCCCAGGCCCTGGGGGCTGGGGTGCAGTAGATGCAAGGCCCTAGGGATGGAGGAGCACAATGGCTAGTGAGGAGGGGTGATAAGGCACAGCATTGGTTCCTTCTCTGGGGGAAGGGTAGCAGTGTGGACTCTGGGCCTCTCTCTCCGTTCAGCTCAGTGTGGGTGAAGGCTGCAGAGAGCCCCACTGGCAAAGTCTACAGGAGTCCACAGAGGCAATGAAGGTGCTGAAGCCCTTCTGACCACCTTTCCCTGCAGGGAGGAATTCCTGCTGGTTCCTAGCTCATCCCCACTTGGGGAACACAATGGAATGACCTTCTGTCTCTTCTATCATGGTTCTCAGATCAGTCCTGAAGACAGACAGTTAGGGATTTTCCAGAAAACTCTGTACTCTGATAAAGGTTTCACAGCTAATAAATTTCGAGAGGCCAGAGCACAAGCCCTCTACACGCCCCCCACCCCCGTCAGCCCCCTGTGGCTCCTGCCCTGCTTTCATCACAATCACTGTCTTTGACTTGCTCAATAGCCTGCCTTGAATTAGTCTCTTGAACCTGTTTCAGGAGCCCTGACTTCTCGCCTACATTCTGGCCCAGACATTCTAGCTCTGTGTTAAGTGAATCCTGCCACCTGGTTCTTTCACATGCCCTCAAACCAAAACTGAATTTATCATGTTTCTACCATTTCTGGAGTCCTCCTCCTCTGGGAGGCCCTAGATGGCCTGCTCTCAGGAGCCCCTGGAGCTGGGGTCGGGTCTCAGGAGGAGTAGGAGAGGCGTGAGCACCGCATGGTCCACGCATTCTGCCTCACTCTGCACAGAAGAGGCTGCTGTGGGCAGAAGGTTGAAGAGGAGCAGGGGCCCTAACAGCATCTAAGTGATCGGGGCTGCAGCAGTCGGAAGTGGGGCCATGGCTGAGCTGCTGTGGACATCGTCCAGATGCTACTTGCTTCATCATGTGAACTTCCTTCTTCTAATAACTCTCATCTTGGCCTGCTTTGACTATTGTTATCTGAACCCACAGAGCCAGGAGCTGAAGAGCATGCTAGATGGGGTGAGCACAGCTGTTAGAGAACTCCACAGCCAGCAACGCGTAAAATCATCACGGATGGTGTATCCCCAGCCAGATGTACTAACACCCTCCAGAGGAGATGTCCTTGTTGTGACCCCTTGGCTGGCTCCCATTGTGTGGGAGGGGACCTTCGACATTGACATACTCAATGAGCAGTTCCGGCTCCAGAATGCCACCATCGGATTAACTGTGTTTGCTGTGAAAAAATACATGGTTTTCCTGAAGCTGTTCCTGGAGACTGCAGAGAGGTACTTCATGGTGGGGCACAGGGTGAACTATTACATCTTCACCGACCAACCTAACCGCGTTCCCCGCATCCTGCTCCGTAAAGGAAGGCGGATGGTCATCCTCAAGGCCCAGAGCTATGCCCGCTGGCAGGACATCTCCATGCGCCGCATGCAGGTGATCAGCAACTTTTCCCAGGAGCGCTTCCTCGGGGAGGTGGATTACCTCGTGTGCATGGATGTGGACATGAAGTTCAGTGACCACGTGGGTGTGGAAATCCTCTCCTCCTTGTTCGGCACCCTCCATCCTGGCTACTATGGACTCAAATGGAGCGACTTTGCCTATGAACGCCGGCCTCAGTCGCAAGCCTACATTCCTGGGGATGAGGGGGACTTTTATTACATAGGGGCCTTATTTGGGGGGTCAGTGCCAGAGGTTCACAGGCTCACCAAGGCCTGTCACCAGGCAATGATGATTGACCAAGCCAATGACATTGAGGCCATATGGCACGATGAGAGCCACTTGAACAAGTACCTGCTGCACCACAAACCCACCAAGGTCCTGTCCCCTGAGTACATGTGCGATAAAGAGCTGCTGAAGTATACGTCCTATCGGCGGCGGATGGGCTTGCCCACCAGCATAAAGCGGAGTAGAATTGTGATCTTGGTAAAGGACCTGCAGGAAATGCGGTCTGATGAGGGAAGTTCCCCGAAAGGGTTCAGAGAGGAGCGATGGCCAGTCGGCCCTCCTCTCCCTCCTGGCATGCTATCCTAATATAAAGTCAGTTTGACAAGAAAGGTTGTAATGCCTCCTCTTTTTCCTTTCTGATCGAGAAAAACAGCTGAAGCCTCCCACGATCTCCCCAAGCTTAGGCAGCCCTAGCACCATCTCCCTACCCCAGTCGTCACCCCACACACATTTCGGCGGCCGGATTCCACAGCTCAGGCACAAGTTCCTGAGTTGCCACCACCTTGAGCTCGTCACTGTGTCCTCCTAACATCCCTCAGGATGGATGAGGTCAGTGGTCTCAGCTTGTCCTGACATACTGTAGATCAGAGATGAGATCTTTTCCAGAAGAAGGAAGGAGGCTCTTGGACACATAGTCTCTTGCCTCCTGTGACACACAGGCCTGCCTGGACAAATGGACAAGTGGATAAACACATGTCCTTGTTTTCAAATTTCTTGCCAAAGTTTAAAGGTTCTTTTAGTCATTAGGAAGCTCATGGTTCCAAGTGGAGACATTCCCTCCTGGCGCTTGGCTTTCTGTCTACCCCCAGACATTGCTGGCTGTCCACTGGGGGCAGCTGTGCACGGGAGCAGCTGTCCACGGGAGCAGCTGTGCACGGGAGCAGCCACCCGCTGAGCGCAGAGCAGGCCTCCCTCCCCTCTGCCGCCCTTGTTTCAATTTATTAGTGATTTGTCCATTTCCTGTTAGCTGATAAAAACGTATTTGTAGATGACAATAGGCAGTTTGTAATTGTCATGAAAACCTGTCCGTTACTTGATTTTTAAATAAGGCTCTTAGGTGTCCCGACTCCAGCATTTTCTTGGCCCCGTCAAAGAGAGAGGGAAGTTACACAGTAGCAACCTTTATGTCCCTTACGTACTTGGTAAATTTTAATAATTTCAGGGAGCTTTCCAGTTAAAGCCTCTGATTCTAAGTTGCATGTTTCTCTGTCAGTTTTGGCCCACTAGTTTTACACAAGCATAATTTGGGAAAAATGTTTTCTCTCTAACATGAAACGAAAATTGTGGGGCTTACAGAGGCTAGATTGCCAGCCGTGGCAGCAGAATGTGTCCTGCACTGCAGGTCTTCCCCTCCCAGTCCGTGTTCTACCTTGAGGCCGTACGTTCAGGGTTAAAGCATGTCCCAGAGATGTCCCCTCTCAATCTTTCTGCTCCCTGTCCCGCCAGAGGCCCCATAGCCATTTCCTTCAACGCAACTGAAAATGAAAGAGTATTGCCTGCGTCATTTCTGGTTTCCTATTTTTTTTTTAACAGACTTCTTCTTGTAGAGCCCTTGTTGGTTTACGAAAAATGTGTGGAAACTACACAGAATTCATGTGACTATCCCTTTCCCCTCCCCCCATGCACACTGTCTCACCTATAATTAACCTCTGGCGTTACGGTGGTACATTTGTTACAATTAATGAGCTAATATTGATTATTAATTAAAACCCGCAGATTACATTAGGCTTCATTCTTTGTGCTGTACATTCTATGGGTTTCAACAAATACATGATGTGTATTCGCCATTATAGCATCATACGTATCGTTTTTCCATTCATCAGTTGATGGACATTTGCACTGATTTCACCTTTTGTCTATTGTGAATAATGCTGCTATGAACACGAATGTACAAATATCTGTTCGAGTCCCTGCTTTCAATTCTTTGGGGTATAGATCTAGAAGTGGAAGTGCTAATTTTAGGAGACTGCCATGTTGTCTTCCACAAGGCATTTTATATTCCCACCAACAGTGTACAAAGCTTCTTTTCCATTGTTGTTGGGTTTTTCTTTTTTGTAATAACCATTCTAATGAATATGAAGTGGTATCTCATTGTGATTTTGATTTGCATTTCCCTAATGGTTAGTGATGCTGAGCATCTTTTTATGAGCTTATTGGCCATCTGTATATATTCTTTGGAAAAATGGCCATTCGATTCCTTTGCCCATTTTTTCAGCGGGTTTTTTGTATATTTATTGTTAAGTTGTAGGGGTTCTTCATATATTCTAGATAAACCCTTATCAGGTCTATGATTTGCAAATATTTTCTTCCATTCTTTCGATTGCCTTTTCACTCTCTTGACAGTATCCTTTGGTGGAGAAAAGTTTTTAATTTTGATGTAATCCAATTTGTCAATTTGTAGTTTTGTTGCTTGTTCTTTCAGTGTCATCCAAGCAATCATGGCCTAAACTCAATACCATGAAGCTTCACCCTCTGTTTTCGTCTAAGAGATTTAGCTCTGAGGTTTAAGTCTTTGATCCATTTTGAGTTAATTTTTGTATATGAAGTAAGCTAAAGATTCAATGTCATTCTTTTGCTTGTGGATATCCAGTTTACTCAGCACCATTTGTTGAACATGGAACCACCAAAGACCCCTTATAGCTAAAGTAATAATGTGAAAGAAAAACAAAGTTGGAGACTTCAAAATTATATGACAAAGTTACAGTAATCAAAACAATATGATACTGGCATAAGAGCAGACACACAAACCAATGGAACATAATAAAGAGCTGAGGCTTACACTGTGAGAACAGAATGAGGCAACGCACATCAAACTTAGCAGCCTAATCCTAACAGTGTAAGGCCTGATACCTAAAAAATAAATGCTCAGTGGATTTTAAGTGATTATTGGGAGAATAAAGGAGACACTAATCTGTAGATCTGTCCCCTCCACCATGGTTCCCAGATCAGGCTTTCTGAATCGGTCTATCTGGATGTGACGTTGAAGACAGTCTGAACTCTCTAGGAAACATTCTCTATTAAAGGTCTCCCAGCTAGTCAGTGTCAAGGGAAGCCCAGAGCACAAGCCCTCTGACCACCTGGTAAGGCCCCTGGTGGCTCCTGCCCTGCCCTGCTTTCATCACAATCTCTGCCCTTGACCTGCCCAGTGGCCTCCCTTGGGCCAGTCTCCTGAGCCTGCTTCAGAAACCCTGACTTCTCTCCTGCACATTGGTCCTTCAGTCCTAGTTGTCTGCTGACTGAATCTTGCCACCTGGCAAATCTGACAACACCGTAAACCAAAATTGAATTTGTTGGAGTTCTGCTGGGACTCCAGGTCTTCCTCTACTGGGCGCAAGTGGCCCCTGGTGCCAGAATCAGCCTTGGGGAGCTTGGGGGACTCCTGGACAAGTAAGCTGTGTGTCGTGGCTTGGAGGCCACAGGGACTCAAATTTGGCCCCAGTCCACCCAGGAGAGGTCGCCTGCACAGTGTGGACGAGACTCAGAGAGCCATGGCCAGGCTGCCACAGAAGCTTCCTGGGAAATCAAAATACTGCTTGCTTCCTCGTGTAACCTTTCTTTTCCTGCTAATTATCACCTTGGTCTTCTTTGGCTATACTTCCCTGACCCTAAGAAGCCAGAAGCTGGAAAGCGTTCTAGCTGAGGTAAGCATGCCCGTGAGAGCAGACCATCCGCAAGCCGTGAATGTATCAAGGATGGTGTATCTCCAGCCAGATCTGCTAATGGCCTCCAGGGAAGACGCCCTTGTTATGACCCCTTGGCTGGCTCCCATTGTGTGGGAGGGGACCTTCAATATTGAGATACTCAATGAGCAGTTCCGGCTCCAGAATGCCACCATTGGATTAACCGTGTTTGCCCCTGAAGAATACGTGGACTTCCTGAAGCTGTTCCTAGAGACCGCAGAGGCATACTTCATGGTGGGGCACAGGATGAAGTACTACGTCTTCACCGACCAACCAGATCATGTTCCGCTCATCAAGCTCCGGGAGGGAAGGCAGATGGTCATTATTGAGATCCAGAGCTACGCCCACCACATGCAGGTGATCAGCAACTTTTCCCAGGAGCGCTTCCTCGGGGAGGTGGATTACCTGGTGTGCACGGATGTGGACATGAAGTTCAGTGACCACGTGGGTGTGGAAATCCTCTCCTCCTTGTTCGGCACCCTCCATCCTGGCTACTACGGGCTCAAACGGAGCGACTTTCCCTATGAACGCCGGCCTCAGTCGCAAGCCTACATTCCTGAGAATGAGGGGGACTTTTACTACACTGGGGCCTTATTTGGGGGGTCAGTGCCAGAGGTTCACAGGCTTACCAAGGCCTGTCACCAGGCGATGATGATTGACCGAGCCAGTGACATCGAGGCCGTGTGGCATGATGAGACCTACTTGAACACGTACCTGCTTCACCACAAGCCCACCAAGGTCCTCTCCCCTGAGTACATGTGGGATAAACAGCTGCTCTCTTTGCCCGGGGTCATACAGAAAGTGACAAGTGATGATCCGTGGCTGCTCCAAAGAATCAGCAAGCAATCGGCAGCCGATGATGGAGACATCCATGAAGTGCTCAGAGAGGGGCTGTGGCGAGACATCCTGAATGGTCCTCCCGGCATGCCATCCTAAATCGGAACCATTATTAGTAGAAAACGTACAACTCCACTTCCTTTTCCTGTCTGGTTGAGAAAAATTGCTACGGCCTGGCACACCCACCACCATTGCCACCAATCCCAATTCAGTTAGGCCTAGCGCCAGCCCCAGCGCACACACGTTTAGGCAGCCTTGATTCCTGGATTCCTGGGCTCGGGCTCCAGTTCCTGAACTTCCATCACCTTGAGCTTCTCCTAATGCCCTTCAGGATGGGTGAGGTGAGTGGCCTCAGCCTGTCCCGACACAGGGATCAGCGATGAGGTCTATTCCGGAGCAAGGAGGAGCTCCTGGACACAGTCTCCTGCCTCCTGTGACACAGTCACGCAGGCCCTTGGCCAAGCAGATGCACAAAAGTCTTTGGCTTTAAGCCAAATTACTTCCTCTTTTCAGAGTCCTTATATAAGTTGAAAGGTCCCTTTAGTGTGTAGGCAGGAGAAGAGTGTGATGCCAAATCAGGACACTTTTTCCTGGCACTGGGATTCTTGTCCACCCCCAAGCGTTGCCAGCTGTCCCTGGGGAGCAAGGAGGGTCCCCCACACCACACCCCACTGATTGCTTTCAGCCCAATTTAGTTTGTTCATGACTTGTCAGTTCCCTATCAACTGAAAGAAAATTACTTCTAGTAGATAACAGGAAGTTCATTTTTGTCTATTTTACTTAGAAAAGATTTCTGTGCCCTTCAGTGGCCAGAAATGCTACATTTTCTTGGCTCTGTTTTTCCCAACTAGCAACTTTTATTTCTGTGGATGAAGAATTTTCATAATTACTGGGGCTTCTTCCAGGTGTAAAAGACTCCAGTTATAAGTTATATATTTTTCCATGTCAATGTTGAGCAACCATTTTTATACAAAAAGAGTTCAGGAAGATGTTTTCTCCCTAATGCAAAAGGAAAATACCCTCGTGGGGCTCATGGGAGCCTGGTCACCGGCCATGGCAGCAGAACAGGTCCTGTAATCCTGGTCTGGCCCCAGGCCAGCCTCTACCCCATGGCCATAGTTTCAGGGTTCAGGGGTGTCCCAGAGCTGGCCTCTGAAACCTTTCATCCCTCTGTCCCACCGGTGGCCTCACTGCCTGTGTTGTTTCTGGTTTTACACGTTGGTTTTTAAACATTACACTTCCTGGTGGTTACTATAAAGTAGGGAAATCTTCCATTGAAAACCTCATGTGCTGTGTAAAATGCAAACTTCATCCACAATGATCTTCCTTCACTAGGTTTCTCATGAAGACGTTTTAATTTTTTTATAAGTTTTGTTTTTAATTGACGTAACATAATTACACATATTTACGGGATACAATGTGGTGTTTCAATACATGTACACATTGTAATCAGGGTAAGGAGCGTGTCTTTCACCTCGAATACTGGTCATTTCTCTGTGCTGAGAACACATCAATGGATTTTAAAAATGTGGTATTACATACATATACACAATGCAAAACTATTCAGCCATAGAAAGGAACGAAATCCTGTCATTTGCAACAACACGGTTGTGCCTAGAGGACAAAGTATTAAAGGGATGTTTTAGTTTTTGAAGAAGACAGATCTAATGTTCAGTGTGCATTTGGCACTGTTATGCCAAAGTCAGGTTAAAATCTCAGGAACAGAAGGATAGAGGGGAGGCCAAGGGGTTATGCTTGCTGTTCTGGGGGGATTCGGAAGCCCACCACGAGCCCAGGACCTACCCATGGGCGACCTCCAGTCCTCAGCTTACTCTCCCAGAGCACCATCACCACCCAATAAGCACATTGAAGCCACATGTTATGAAAGTCCCTTTGAAGCTTATCCCATTGTAGAGATGGATCTTTGCCACTGATGTCCCTGCTCCTGGCCTGGGCTCTGTCTTCCTTCTTTTTCACACTTAAAGCTGGAATCCAGACACCTGACCACACCTGATACAGTCTTCACCAGGCTGATTCTAGCAAAGCCCCTGCATCTTGGCCCTGAGTGTCCCGGACCTGTGTGCCATGTGGGGGGTGTGTGAGGCCCGGCAGGAGATGGTGAGGACACGGGACCCATGTGGCCACTGAGAGTATGGGGACTGGAGTCTGGCAGAACCGGGATAAGTCTAGGCCCTGCCACTGACTGGCTGTGCAATCATGGACGAGCCGGTTTATCTTTCTGAGGCTGTTTCCTCACCTGTAGAATGAGGATGCATTGAAATAACATACCCGTCACCCCGGGATTCACAGCCTGGGAGGCTGGAACAGTGTCCACGGCCACAGACAGCCTTTCTCTGGCTCTGGCCTTTATCAGAGTTCCAGGGTGCCTGAAAGATCACTCCAGTGATCGAGGGGATTCTGCAGATGATCTAGGCAGGCTCCTCACAAACCCTCCCAGTGTGCTGGTGGCACGTGCCATGTTCCACCACTTCCTGAGGACGCTGACCTTCTGCAGGGACTCTCAGTACTGCTGCTGCTCCTGCTCTACCACTGGGACAAGGACCCGCTCTCACGCTTGGTCCAGCAGGAAGGGAAAAGGGAGTGGATGGCAGAAGCTCACCCCGAGGGAATGCAGGTGTCATGGAAAGAGTGCAGGCCCCTAAATCCCACCAGTGGGCTGTGCCACCTGGGGCAGGTTGTCTGTCCCCTCTGAGACAACTTCCAAAAGTTTCAAACTGAATAAATGTGTCTACCACTAGGTTAGTTGCATGCCTAAAAGGCAAGTTGTGAGCCTCAAAGGCAGGGCCTGGATTAAGCTAGTCTTAAACTAACTAGGTTTTACCTCCTGCTATGGCTTGCATGTTTGTGTCCCCTCCAAAATTTATGCTGAAATTTAACCCCTAATAAACAGTATTAAAAGGTGGGGTCTTTAGGAGATGACTGGGCCATGAGAGCTGTACCCTGGATGAGATTGGTGACCGCTATAAGGGTTAGAGGGAACTAGCGAGGCCCCTTTTGCCTTTCTGTCCCTTCCACCATGTGAGGACCCTAGATGGTGCCATCCATGAGGAATAGGCCTTCACCAGACACCAAACCTGCCAGCACCTTCATCTTGGACTTCCCAGCCTCCAGAACTGTGAGAAATAAATGGCTATTGTTTATAAATTACCCAGTCTGTGTTATTTTGTTATAGCAGCAGAAATGGACTAAGATACCACCACTTTCCTAGAGATCAGAGCAGTGCCACATTCCAGTATGACCCACACGCACACAGAAAGAAAAGTGGGAAAGCCAGGAACATCTCTCTCTCTTGTCCTGGCTGACCCAATAAGGTCACATGCAGAGTGCTGAACTCGGGACCTGCAGCTTTGTTTGTGTATATGTGACATATGGGATACTACCAACCCAGGACTACCTTAAACAAAATGATTATCTTGAAATTGTTTGCGTAGTATGATGTCTAACTCCAGGAATAAAAAGGGGAACATCACTACAGTTTTGACAAACACTAAAAGGCTTACAAGTGACTATAAACATGTTTCCATGGTGGAAACTGCATATCTACGTGGTTTTCCTGGTGAATTCTGTCAAACGTGTAAGGGCAATGTTTTACCAGTGTTATGCAACTCTTTCAGAGAGTTGAGAATGAGGAAACTTTTCCCAACTCATTCTATGAGGCCGGCGCCACCCTAATACCAAAGCCTAACAAAAAAAGAAATTCACAGATTAATATCCCTCATGAACATAGACCTAAAAAGCCTTTAACAATATTTTAAGAAACCTACTCTAACCACACATAAAAGGATGACCTAGAATGACCAAGCAGTCTTAGGTTCGCAGCACGATTGAGCAGAAGGTACGAGACTTCCTGCCATCACACGAGCATAGCCTCCTCTGTTACCGACATCCCCTGCCAGAACGGCAGGTTTGTTGTAACTAATGACCTGCACTGACACATCACTACCACCCAGAGTCCGCGGTTTACAGTAGGGTCCACTCTTAGTGCTGAATATTCTATGAGTTTGACCAAATGTGCAGTGACGTGTATCCACCGTGTCGTATCATACGGAGTAGTTTCACTGCTCTAATTCCTCTGTGCTCTCCCTCTTCAGCCCTGACCCTTGAAAACCATAGTTTTGCCTTGTCCAGGATGTCGTACAGTTGCAATCATGTAGCACGTAGCC
This sequence comes from Propithecus coquereli, assembly GCF_000956105.1. Classification (NCBI taxonomy): domain Eukaryota; kingdom Metazoa; phylum Chordata; class Mammalia; order Primates; family Indriidae; genus Propithecus; species Propithecus coquereli. Next base: position 855,428 of record NW_012149263.1, on the reverse strand, counting down.
TTTCAGAGTGTCTACCTTCCCTCAGTGAGATGCATTTACATTTCCTCTGTGTTTTCCATGGCCTGACACTCATTGCTTTTTAGTGCTGGAAAATATCCAATGTCTGGGTGTCCCACAGCGTATTTATCCCTTCACCTATTGGAGGACGTTTCGGTGGCTCCCAAGTTCTGGCAATCGTTTAGCAATTATGTTGGTTGTGGTGAAGCTGTAAGACAGGTGGCGGGGGCCAGGCCAAGAGGGGTCTGCCGGGGGGGGGGTTGGGGGAGGCCTGAGAGAGGCTCAGGAGTGATGACTGTAGAGCACAGCCACGGGGGGTGGGGGCTTAAGCTCCAGGACCCCAGGTCCCCACTCTGTGCATGAGACCCAGCTTGCCGTGTGTTCACAGGAAGGCAGCTGAGTCCACAATGGGCGGCTGACATTAGGATAAACTGAGGCATAAAAGGTGACTTCTTGGTCCTGGCTACATTGTGCACTTGAACCTTGACCCTTTGTTCTTTTCTCCTGTCGGGCACTTGACACAGGGACCCCTTATTTTCCTTTGGCCTCACCACAGCCCTGGCCATGGGACGTATCATTTCCATTTCATAGGTGGGAATCAGAGGCCCAGGGCAGGGCTGTAACACGTGCTCAGCCGCATGGTGAGTCAGCCGAGCTTGTCTCCGCAGCAGTGGGCAGGGGAAGCAGATTCTGCTGCCCACAGGCTATGTGGCCTTCAGCAGACACTCTAACCGTGCTGAGCCTCAGTTTCCTCGCCTGGAAGACTAGAATGATTACTCCCGTCTCTCAAGGTTGCTGGGAGGCTAAAATTTGCTAGATTATGTGTGTGACCTGTGGCTCCTGGCCCATGGAAATGATCGGACACTCTGGCTGTTGTGACTGTCATGCCCCCAACCTCCGCCATGTGTCAAATTCAATGGAGGAACAACATCTGACAGCACTCAAATCCAGCTGCAGTCGGATGTCATCCATTGGTCCCCACTGCGCCCCCTGTCCCCTAGGAAAGCCCAACTTCCAGTCCAAGGAGGAAGCACTATCTCGTGAATTGCAAGGTTTTCATTGCTCGAATCCTCTAGTCAGACACCTGGACAAGGCAGGTTGCTGAGACTACTTCGTGATCAGACAGATAGCTTCCTTGGGTCTGCTGGAAAGGAGGGCCCCCTTAACACAACTGGCTTGAGTATATTTTATCCTGCAAAGAGAAGATCAGGGAACTTGGCGAGGACCCTGGAGTCAGAGAGACATCAAATTGCACTGAACATTCATCGGACACTTCCTGGGAGGGGCCCTGCAGCCTCGTTTGGAGTGTGACTTTTACACCTGAGCAGGTAAAGGGGGGGTCCTCCCACTCTCCTGCACCACAAGAATATCCCAAGGGGTCCCTGAAAAGTCTGGCAAAGCTCCTTCCAATAGAACAAGAAGAAGAGAAGGGGTAGCCCGGGGGTGGGGGCACAGTCTGGGGCAGAGGGAACAGGCTGCTGAGGAGGACCTGGGGAGTCTGGGCACCTGGGAGCCTCCAAGAATGAGCTGATCCCAGTTCACTTCCTACTTCTGCAGCTGAAGCAGTGACTTGTCCCCACCAGCTCCTGGGGCAGCTGAGAGGATTCACTCTGATTCTCCACTTGGGGTGCCCCAGGCCTAGAGAGGGCAGGCAGGGGCTTTTAGAGATGCCTCCTCTCTTGGCATTGAGCCACAGGATGGCCCCTTGGGATCCAGGGAATAAGGAAAAATGAAGGTTTGGTGGGGGGATGGAGTAGGGGACTTTCGGGGTTAGGATAAAGGAACCGATGTTTGAAGATGGGAAGGACCCAATGCTAGTGGTTTGAAGAAGAGCTGGGCTTGCGAGTCAGAGTTGGGTGGTGCCGTGGAGATGGGAGACCCCGTAGGTTCCAGGGGGCTCTGCAGAGCCAGACAGCCTGTGCCAGCCCGGGAGCTCAAGGGCTGGGTTGAGTCTCCCTTCCTGGCCCTTCCCCGCACTGCTGCCCTCTGCCCCATCCTGTCTCCTCTTTCACGCGGTTCTCTTCCCTCCTGGGGAGGGCCACGGTGGGGAGGAGAAGGAGCATCCCGCATCCTGCCGAGCAGAAGCCCCAGGCAGCCCAGAGGTGCAGACAGACAGCCAGACTCACCAGCCCCGTGAGCATGTTCTGCTTATCCTCTTCCATCAATTTGCTATCCACACATTTCTTTAGTTCTCCAGCATTTTGCAACAGGAAAGGGTCTGCTTGGTATCTTGCCACATAATCAACATATTCTTCAGTGGTTCTCGTCAGGAAGAGGTCGATATCCTTCTCCACAGCCGGGCACACGTCACCATCTAGAACAAAAACACAAGCTGACCCACGCTGGAAAGACGCTCACCAGAACCCAGCCATCCCCTCCCTCCCAGCGTGCTCAGAAGGGCCCTGGGAAGCTGTCGGAAGCCCCGGGGAACCCACATCCCCGGGCACCCATGGCCCAGGCACCCACTTGAGCTCAAAATCAGGAGCGAGGCAGCGCCGAGCGGCGCGAGCACAGCGGCCAGCTTCGTGGTGCAGGTGCCAGGTGCTCCCTCCCCGCCCCGGCCCTTTTATACCGTTCTGGGTCCCACAGTGGGGCGGGGCGGGGGCTGGGTCTGAGGCTTTCTTTTCCACGGGAAGGCAAAGGGAAGAAACAAAG
>NW_012149263.1:851991-852726 GCF_000956105.1 Propithecus coquereli | reverse complement strand
TCAAGGGCTGGGTTGAGTCTCCCTTCCTGGCCCTTCCCTGCACTGCTGCCCTCTGCCCCATCCTGTCTCCTCTTTCACGCGGTTCTCTTCCCTCCCGGGGAGGGCCACAGTGGGGAGGAGAAGGAGCAGCCCGCATCCTGCTGAGTAGAAGCCCCAGGCAGCCCAGAGGTGCAGACACACAGCCAGACTCACCAGCCCCGTGAGCACGTTCTGCTTATGCTCTTCTGTCAATTTGCTATCCACACGTTTCTTTAGTTCTCCAGCATTTTGCAATACGAAAGGGTCTGCTTGGTATCTTGCCACATAATCAACATATTCTTCAGTGGTTCTCGTCAGGAAGAGGTCAATATCCTTCTCCACAGCCGGGCACACGTCACCATCTAGAACAAAAACACAAGCTGACCCACGCTGGAAAGACGCTCATCAGGACCCAGCCATCCCCTCCCTCCCGGCGTGCTCAGAAGGGCCCTAGGAAGGTGTCGGAAGCCCCGGGGAACTCACATCCCCAGGCACCCATGGCGCAGGCACCCATGGCGCAGGCACCCACTTGAGCTCAAAATCAGGAGCGAGGCAACGCCGAGCGGCGCGAGCACAGCGGCCAGCTTCGTGGTGCAGGTGCCCAGTGCTCCCTCCCTGCCCAGCCCTTTTATACCGTTCTGGGTCCCACAGTGGGGCGGGGCGGGGGCTGGGTCTGAGGCTTTCTTTTCCACGGGAAGGCAAAGGGAAGAAACAAAG
>NW_012149263.1:828655-851727 GCF_000956105.1 Propithecus coquereli | reverse complement strand
GGGCCCTGCAGCCTCGTTTGGAGTGTGACTTTTACACCTGAGCAGGTAAAGGGGGGGTCCTCCCACTCTCCTGCACCACAAGAATATCCCAAGGGGTCCCTGAAAAGTCTGGCAAAGCTCCTTCCAATAGAACAAGAAGAAGAGAAGGGGTAGCCCGGGGGTGGGGGCACAGTCTGGGGCAGAGGGAACAGGCTGCTGAGGAGGACCTGGGGAGTCTGGGCACCTGGGAGCCTCCAAGAATGAGCTGATCCCAGTTCACTTCCTACTTCTGCAGCTGAAGCAGTGACTTGTCCCCACCAGCTCCTGGGGCAGCTGAGAGGATTCACTCTGATTCTCCACTTGGGGTGCCCCAGGCCTAGAGAGGGCAGGCAGGGGCTTTTAGAGATGCCTCCTCTCTTGGCATTGAGCCACAGGATGGCCCCTTGGGATCCAGGGAATAAGGAAAAATGAAGGTTTGGTGGGGGGATGGAGTAGGGGACTTTCGGGGTTAGGATAAAGGAACCGATGTTTGAAGATGGGAAGGACCCAATGCTAGTGGTTTGAAGAAGATCTGAGCTTGCATGTCAGAGTTGGGTGGTGCCCTGGAGACGGGAGACCCTGTAGGTTCCAGGGGGCTCCGCAGAGCCAGATAGCCTGTGCCAGCCCGGGAGCTCAAGGGCTGGGTTGAGTCTCCCTTCCTGGCCCTTCCCTGCACTGCTGCCCTCTGCCCCATCCTGTCTCCTCTTTCACGCGGTTCTCTTCCCTCCCGGGGAGGGCCACAGTGGGGAGGAGAAGGAGCAGCCCGCATCCTGCTGAGTAGAAGCCCCAGGCAGCCCAGAGGTGCAGACACACAGCCAGACTCACCAGCCCCGTGAGCACGTTCTGCTTATGCTCTTCTGTCAATTTGCTATCCACACGTTTCTTTAGTTCTCCAGCATTTTGCAATACGAAAGGGTCTGCTTGGTATCTTGCCACATAATCAACATATTCTTCAGTGGTTCTCGTCAGGAAGAGGTCAATATCCTTCTCCACAGCCGGGCACACGTCACCATCTAGAACAAAAACACAAGCTGACCCACGCTGGAAAGACGCTCACCAGAACCCAGCCATCCCCTCCCTCCCAGCGTGCTCAGAAGGGCCCTGGGAAGCTGTCGGAAGCCCCGGGGAACCCACATCCCCGGGCACCCATGGCCCAGGCACCCACTTGAGCTCAAAATCAGGAGCGAGGCAGCGCCGAGCGGCGCGAGCACAGCGGCCAGCTTCGTGGTGCAGGTGCCAGGTGCTCCCTCCCCGCCCCGGCCCTTTTATACCGTTCTGGGTCCCACAGTGGGGCGGGGCGGGGGCTGGGTCTGAGGCTTTCTTTTCCACGGGAAGGCAAAGGGAAGAAACAAAGGAAAACTTGACTAGGGAAAGGGACAGAATGCTCCCAAATCAGGCCAACATCTTCTGAGTTCTCAGTGACAGAGTAAGTTTTGCTGGAGCCACAGAGCCAAAGGGAGGGCACGAGATTTCTAATCTCCGATTAGAACCCTGAGCCAAACAGGATTCGCATCTGGTAGCTGCTCTTGGCAGAGAGGCACCAAGCACTGGGCTCCAGCTGCCAGTTGTACATGTCTTCCAGTCTAAGACAGTTTCTTCATCTTGCCTTGCTTGTTGTGGCCTCGATGATCTTGAGGAGGACTGGCCACGTGTTGTAGAAAGTCCACTAAGCTGAGTTTGTCTGATGTTTTCGCATAATTTAGATGGGGGATAGGATTTGGGGGAAGACACTGCAGAAATGATGTGCCCTTCTTGTCACACTGAGTCAGGGCATGCGTGGTATCAATGTCTGATCACCGGTTACCACTTATCACTTGAGTGACGTTGTCTGATCCAGGTTTCCTTACTGTCTCCCCTTTCCCTACTCTTTTCTTTGGAAATGTTTTGCCCACTCTCAAGGGGGGAGGGCAATAAGCTCCACCTCCTGGAGTGGGTGCGTCTACATACACCATTTGTAATTCTGCTGCAAGGAATATTTGCCTTTTCTTCCCCATTTGTTTATTGAATCATGTACTATATCGGTTCAGACGCACATACGGCATCCCTTGGTATCCGTGGGGGATTGTTCCAGGACCCCTCACAGATAACAAAATCTACAGATGCACAGGTCCCTTATATATACACGCAATACCTGCATATAATCTATGCACCTCCTCCGCTTCATTCACGTGAATTCAACATAGCACTTGGCACACAACAAATTCAAGTTTTGCTTTTTGGAACTTTGTGGAATTTTATCCCCCAAATATGTTCAACCCACAGTTGGTTGAATTCCCAGCTGTGGAACCCACAGATATCAATTGGAGGACCAACTGTATATCATTTCATACTCTGGGTTATAATCCAATATTATGTTATTTACATTCTTGCTCAAATTGTTCCAGATTTGACCATCGGGAGCCTTCTCAGGCTTCCTCCTGCTTGGGTCCTTGTGGACAACCTCATCTTATCAGTGACAACAAACTGCTTTCTCAGAGTAGAAGGGTGAGCTTAACTCTTGAGAGAGCCTAAGTAAAGTGCCACCTCTGGTCGACCCAGCACTCTGGTCTACTGAGCTCTGGCCCACAGTGGCCTGTAGGGCTGTGGACACCTTGGGGTCTTGCCCCCCACTGCTTGCTTATGTCACTGGGTGGGCTATGGAAGTCCAGCCCCTCTTGGGCCATGTTTACTGATGGAGAAGGGTGAGACAGCCAGGAGAAGGGATGAGGCTGGAGCCACAGGGAGTCAAGAAGGAGCCCAGGAATCAGTTCCCTTGGGGCGAGAGGGAAGCTGGTGGCACGATCTGATTGGAGGGCAAAATGGGAGCAATACCAGCCCCCGAGAAAAAATATATGGCCACAAGCCCTGGGACTCCTCTGGCAGAGAGTGACTCAGAGCCCAAAGATGGAGTCCACCTGTCCTTGGGGCCCGGTCCAGAGACTGCAGCAGTTAAGATGTTCGAGGCGCCCATGTCAAGCCCAGATCCCCATTCTTCCCCCCGGTCTTTGCTCAGGCAAAAGTCAGTTTTCTACGTGATCTTTTAGCTACCTACAGTGACGCCGACCTGTCCTTGACCGCCTCTATGACTTCCATCTGCCCTTTGGGAAAAGTATTTTGTTTGGAGCCAGGATAGGTGGGGGAAGGATATGGCCAGGAAGCAGAGGTGACATTTGGGACAACAGAGTTTTTGATGGCCTTAGAAAGATCAGCTCCAGTTGCTTTTTGGCAAAGAAACAACCACTTCTGTCCAAAGGCCAAGAGCATCAGGATAAGCATCTCTAGTGGTTTTGCTTCTGAGAGTGGGAAGGGCTTCCCAGGTTTATCACCCCAGGGGCCTGAGGGAGCCACGTGTTCCAGGTCCCGGCCCACAGGCATGTGAAGCTCCTGGAAGGGGTGTGGGCTGGGCTCGGGAGCCGACAGTTTATAAAGCAGCAGAAACCCTGCCCTGAGCAGAGCATTCCAGCAGTCAGCACTATGAAGAGGACACTGCTTGTGCTGGCCTTGCTGGTGACTGGAGAGCTGGGCTTCAAGACAGGTGAGAGTGGGAAGGAGGGAACAGATGGCCTTTGTGACCTTGTCCCGTCTATCTCCCTCGGCCTCCCATGGTCATCTCCGAGCAGCTTCTACGGACAGACTTAGGGGGCATCTGGGAGGTTACTGCTCAGGGGTCTTGCAGAAAACCCTGCAGGTCTCAGTCTTTGAATGGAGAAAGAGGTGGGGAGAGGGAGGCACGCAGGCAGACGGGCACCCAGTAGGGGAGACTGAGGGGAGGGAGTGGTGCATATTTGAAGGCCAGAAGCATGCAGGCTGGTATGCTGGGGCAGTGGTCAGGGACAGAGGGCTTGTTAGTCCTGGCCCCTCACACTGCTCCCTCCTTCTGGGAGTGCTGCACAGAGAGTGAGCTCTCTGTCTGGGGTGTCAGCGGCCCTGGGGAGGCAGGTCTCTGGGGGAGGTCAGCCAGGAGACACTGGAGACGTGAGTTACCTTCGAGTGGTAGGGAAACATGAACCTCAGCCCCTGTGACCCTGGCAGCTCCTTTAATGAAGTATTTTCCTGTTTGTGTTTTCAGCAGAAGCCTGCCCTGCTTTTTATGGAATCTTTTCTTTGCTGGCCCTTGGAAACAAGCAACTGTTGGACATCTCCCTTGATTTGGTCAATGCTACCAAACCAGAAAAGGCAGGCTTCAAAAAAATCCAGGATTGCTACAATGAGAGGGGAGTCAAAGCCGAGTTACTGGATATGAGGGCCCTGGGAACTTCCTCTTTATGCCCTCCCTCCACTCCACAGGCAGCACGTCGTAATAGACCATGCACTCGTCTGAGACATGACGGACGAAATCCACAAACGATCAAGCACCCAAAACTCTGCTCCACCCTACCAGACATATAATATGCACCCACATGCCACCTGCACGTCCACCCTGTCCTGCTGCCTTACCTCTTCCTGTAACACCAATTAGCTTACACACAACTGGTAAATGTTGTGTGGGGAAGGCTATCAGTGCAACATAGCATGACTCCTCCGATTTTTTTCCCCTAGGTTAGGGGAGCTAACACAGGAGGAGTAGAATTTTAACATTTGGCAGCAAAGAGTCCTTAGTTCAGCTCCTGCACAGGTAGGAGCCCTGTCAGCTCTAACTTACGAATTTTAAAAATGAGCACCTGCCCTTGGACTCCTTTTCCGGGAAGAAACGCCCTGGCCTTGTAAGGCTTCTGCCTATTGGCTAGTTTCACTTCCTCTGCTGCCCACCTTGACTGCTCCTCCACTGCTCAGACGGAGTCCTGCTTCCATCTGCACGGTCTCGGTGTCCACGAGCCAGAATTTATCCCTATGATTTTGATGCCTGAAGTCCCTGATGCAGCCTCTAGTTACATTAGTTACACGCAGCTGCTCACCAGAATTATCCAATATATTTACTGATGGACTATTTTTTCATTTTTCTTTTCTTTTTTTTTTTTAGACAGGGTCTTGCTCTGTTGCTGGAGCCAGAGTGCAGTGGCGTCATCATAACTCACTGCAACCTGACCTCAAACTCCTGGGCTCAAGCGATCCTCCTGCCTCAGCCTCCCAAAATGCTAGGATTATAAGCAAAAGCCACCAGGTCCAGCCCCTGATAAACTTTTTGTTGCTGTTGTTATTGTTTTTGTTACACAGTTATAGGGATTTTGAATAGTCTGTCTCCCACCCTATTTTTCCTAAAATGCTCTTGTTTTGATGGTTTGATTCTACAAAATGAGAGGTTTTTCAAGCAGCAGAATTTCTCATACTACTATATGCACACGAGACACATGGGATTATTTACAACACCTGCATACACATTCTGTACACCCAGTACAGCTGACAATGGGTCTCAGGTGCTTCACATAAACCCAGACTGAGCCACCTTGCCCGTCCCTTGGGCTCAGCCCCCTCCATTCCCTCCAGAACCTTCTCATCTCCTTCCCTCCCTGGCTGGGGTGGTTGTTCAGATTCCCTCCTGAGACTTGTGCGTGGGCATTAGGGAGCCATCCTCATCCTGGTCTGACTGCAGCCCCCTCTCCAGGGTGGGCCTATGGGCCAGAGGTTCTTGCTGGGGATGGAGCGAAATCACTGAGAATCTTTCATCCTTGTGGGGGAGGAGTGGGATGATGTGGAGGTTTGGGTAGCCCTGCCCGCAGCCACCTCTGTCCCTCTTTGTCTTACTCTCCCAGAGCTCCATCACCTTCAGCAAAGAATGCATCAGCTCTGCACTGAACACGGCGGAGAATGAAGTCAAACAAGGACTTTCCAAGCTGAACCCTCTGGAGAGATGAATCTTTGCCTGATCTGAGCTCCCTCGTCCTGTCCTGTTCTCCCTCTCACCCGAAGCTGGAATTCAGACACCTGTGCCCACCTGATCCCGTCTTTGTTAGGCTGACTCTAATAAAGCACTTGCAGCTCAGCAACGTGTGCCTGGTGTCTGTGTGTTGTGTGAGGAGCAGGAGATTTGGGGGGATGGTGAGGAGATGTGACACGGGGCCACTGAGAGCACGGGGGCTACAGTTAGGCAGAACTGGGACAGGCCCTGCCACTGATGGGCAAGCCAGTTCATCCTTCCGAGGCTGTTTCCTCATCTGTAAAATGAGGATCCAGTTAACATATCTGTCACCCTAGGCGTCACCAGTCTGGTCTCAGCAGCCACTGGCAGCATATCTCTGTCTCTGGGCTTTATTACAGTTGCAGGGCCTGTAGCCCCTTAAATGTCACTCCAGTAATTGTTGAGTGATGCAGGAGATGACCTGGGTGGGCTCATCCCAAATCCTCTCTGTCTCCTGGTGACATTTGCCATTTTCTCTTTTTTTTTTTGAGACAGAGTCTTACTCTGTCACCAGACTAACTGAAGACTTCTCAACTGAGACCTCACAAGCCAGAAAGGAATGGAGCCCCATTCTCAGTCTTCTCAAACAGAATATGGCCAGCCTAGAATTCTGTATCCTGAAAAACTAAGTTTCATGTATGAGGGGAAAATAAAGATCTTCTCAGACAAGCAAACACTGAGGGAGTTTGTCAAAACAAGACCTGCCCTGCAGGAAGTAGTCAGAACTGCATTATATACAGATCAGCACAATAGACATCCACCAGTGTGAAAGCATCCAAAAGCTAAAGGTCAAAGGCCAGATACCACAAGGGCTCAAGAGATAAAACAAAGCAACAAAGTCCTACTCAACAGAACGAACAGAAATCCACCTCACCTATCAATTCTTTCAATAAATGTGAATGGCTTGAAATCCCCACTCAAGATACATAGGCTGGATGAATAGATAAAAAAATACAAGCCAATTATCTGCTGTCTCCAGGAAACAGATCTCACCCACAAGGACTCATTCAGATTCAAGGTGAAGATATGGAAAACAATATTCCATGCAAATGGAAACCAAAAGAAAGCTGGTGTAGCAGTTCTCATATCAGATATCATAGTCTTCAAATCAACAAAAATAATTAAAGACAAAGATGGTCATTATATAATGGTAAAGGGAACAATTCAACAAGAAGGCATAACAATTCTAAATATTTACACACCTAACACAGGTGCACTCAGATTTACAAAGCAAATCCTACTTGATCTAAACAAAATGATAAACAGCAGCATTGTAATAGCTGGCGACTTCGACTCCTGCTTCGAAAACAGACAAAGCAGGCTCCTGCCGGAGGAAAGCACAGCACCTGCGGTCAAGTCTGCAACCTCCCTCTCAGGCTCCCTGACACTTGCCAAAACTGCTCAGGGAAGTGGAGCCCAGAGAGCTTAGGATGGAGGCAATAGAGATCAGAGCTTAGGGCTGCTGAGGCAATTGGGACTGTGTGTGGGCCTCCCAGAAAATGGGCTTTGCATAAAGAAGAAGCCCTAGAAATCTGTATGGACTCCCCTGGGTGTTCAGTGGAAAACTGAATGGGTTCTGGGCAAGATTTCTGTAAGGCTCTCTGAGAACAGCTGCTGGGGGACTAAGGCTGAATAAAGGTTGCAGTGGTCCCCTCTGCAGGCGTCATTAGAATGCTGACTAGCCAAGGGGAGAGAACTCTCTGAACACCCTGTGCATTCAATGGAGACCCAGAAAGACAACACCTTAGGAACAACATGGTGCCCTCGCATCCCTGCTGCATCTCCAAAGGGCTAGAGGCTGCGGTCCTGTGGCGGGAGAGGAACTAGGGGTAGAAAAGAGTCCCCCTGGCCACAGGCACATCCCATCACTTTCAGATTGAATCCTCCAGGCACTATGAGGATCCCATTCTTTCACCTTGTAAGGGTTTATCACCATACTTGTTGATTGTCAGTTTTCTGCTAGTATTTCACGTTGGGTGAAACTTACCATGGCTTTGGGCTGCTTTCCCACCCTACCTGACAACATAAATGCATGCCCTGGAGTGCCTGGGGACACAAACCAGCCTGACACCATCTCTGGCTGGACCTGGATCAGAAGGGCTAGGGCCTGGCAGGAGCAGATGGGTAGTGACTCTTCTGCATGCCCCACAAGGACTGGGGAAAACATTAGTTCCTTTCCTCAGTCGATGGCTGTTCTTCAAGTCAGCAATGCCCACGTCTCACCTGCGGTCACATCTCAGAGGGGACCACTAGGAAGGAAGAGGGGAAGGGTGGGTCTGTTACCGGATGTTGAAGTCCTTGGTTTTTGTCTTCTGGCAATTGAAGAATGAAAGCAAGAGACAGTTTTGAAGCGGCAAATATTGTTAAGCAAGTACAGCTCCAGACTTGGAGGCAGACTGCCAAGAAAGATTAGCAAGCAATAGTACACTGCAGAAAGGTAGGAGCAGGCACACGTCCCAGCGGACATTGGCCCTGGAGTCTCTGTGCCATCCCCTTTTCTCTTGCCTGACCTCTCCTCCTTCATGAAGCTGACTCTTTTCCTTTGTTCTCTTGACCAATTAGGATATCATTTCCTTCCTGCTGTTGGGCAGGGGCAGTTTTTTACCTTATGGTGGTTAAGCCCAGATGTACTGCGGTGTCCAAAGCCCTTTGGGGGAAGTAGAAGGAGGGCAAACTGTAATGGATAACGTGTCTTGTGTTGTCTCTGCTATGTTTCTTGTGACAGCTGCGGGTACCCTTATCTTGTCATGGCTAGGGTATGTTCTCTTGCTCAGCATCCCATGTGTTTTCTTTCTAACATTCTGTGACACTCACGGCTACCCTAATCTTGCAGTGTGTTTTCTTACTCAGTGTTGTTTGTTTACACACCCGGTGTGGACTTCCTCTGCTCATGTATGTCTACGCCAAAAGGTCCAGCTGGGGGTGGCGGCGAGAAGGAATACAACTCCCCCGACAACTACACATGCCCCCGGTGATTGATGGGGCTCAGACGCAGGGCAGGGTGGCCCCGGTAGAACTGAGGACACCTATGCCCGCGCCACTGTACAACCACCGACGACACTACAGAGATCCGCTGCTGACCCGTGCGGGGCTTAAGCACCGGCTCCCTGCCGGGAAGGCTAGTCCCGCCTGCTCGCTTGCTCACTCAGGAAGGTGCATGCAGGGCTTTCTGCCCCAGGGCCTAAGTCTTGACCTTTCGCTCCACAGGTCTGGGCTCTGCTTCTCCCTTCACAGGCTGCGCACTCTCGCGGGCCTAAGGCCAACGCCACCCTCACCAGCCGCAGCCAGGAGCGCCCGAGGAACCTACCTCGACTAGCGGAGGCAATCCCGACTCTGGCTTCTCCAGCAGATTCTCACCCGGGAGACCGGAGCGCGGTGGATCCAGCTCCGAGACTTGAGAGACAAGCAGAGAAATGCTAGCGCCACTGTCGTCCGCCTGCTTCGGAGCAGCCCCACACCTCCCTTCCGTCTTTCCCGCCATGGCGCCATCTATGGGCTTTTTTCTCTCGTCCCTGACCGAACAGACTGACATTCACAAAACGGATTCTAACTCTTCGCGCTACAGTCATCTGAAGGGAAATAAATTAATTAGTTCCCAGCTATGAGGAGACGCACTTTGGGTGTAACACTACGTAATGATAATTCCACTTGGGTTTGTAGTCTTGGGAGCCGCGGCAATAAATTTAGCGAAACTTTAGCCCCTGGGAGCAGGCTGCCTAACGTCTCAACGCTCTGGTGACTGCTGACAACACTGTTGAGAAATCCGGCTCCTTCCTTTTCCTCAGAGGCTGAGAACACCTTGTCCGCCACACGGCGGGAAGGGGCGGAGCAACCCTCGCCTTGCGTGGAGCCGCGAGAACTAAATTTCCCTTACCCAGAATGCTCTGTGCTGAGCGGCAGCATCCTCATCCAATGAAAGCACAGGAGAGTGGCGGATTCTGAGTTTGGCACGCGGTGGGGCGGGACTTCTGGTCTGGCTTTGTTGGGGGTCGTTTGGTCTGCCGTGGGGCTGGTTCGCTGGATCAGGAACTCCGGAGGACTGAGCCAGGTCTGAGGCAACAGGAGACAGAGGGGTTTAGAGGAAGCATTGGCTCCACTGCAGAGGTGAGTCTGAAGCTCTGAGGTTTGGCGGTGGGACCACCCATGATCACCACGTGTCCAGGCCGGGCTGGAGGCGGCGATGCCGCTGCCCGTACCCATAGTTTTTGGCACCATCTGCCCACAGGCTCAGACCCCTGTGGCTTCACTGCTGGACTCAGCAAAAGCTGGTGTTGGGTCCCTTCGGCCGTCACCCGCCTGGACCCTACTTTGTAATCTTAAAGCCTCAAATTAGGGAAACCTGTTCAGGCCAGTGCAGCCTATGCCCTAGTGTCCAGTCAGGGGGAAGGAGGACTCGTGGGTGATGTCCCCGTTTCTGAAAGCTAGTGTGATGAGGCATGGAAAAATGTTACAGACAGAGGGATTAGAATGTGCAAAGGCTTGGAGGGACGACTGAGCCGGAAGCATTTAGGGAACCTGGGGTCTGTATTGTGTCTACACCAGAGTGTGAAAGAAGTCACACCTGGAAGCAAGCAAGGAGGTATACCCTCATTCTGATGGTGCTTGTAGTCATGGAGGGTTGTGAACAGAGAAGGGGCACAGTCTGAGTTAAGGATTTTAAATTTTCCCAAAATCTGCTTGGAAGAAGACGACTAGAAGGGGAGTGAGGAGGACTGGGAGGTACAGGGAGATTGACTGCTTGTTTAAAGTCATAGAACAGGTAAGAAGCATTACTAAGGATTGAAACACAAAGGTTATACAGTCAGCCCAAGGTTACCTGGTTCCAGGGCTGGGCAGAGGTGCAATGGAGGCTTGAGCCCATGGAACTCTTCAAGGCTTGCCTGCTTCTCATGGCCTACTTCTTCCCACAGGCTCCTATGGACAGAGAAATGTTTATGGACCCTGTAATGGTGAGTGAGCCTTCCCTGATCCCAGTCCCCCACCCACATGTCTTTGGGATTGTGGTGCCTTGGGACTCAGCCTGCCACTCTCTTAACCTTTGGGCCTGGGGACTCCTAGAAACCCTAAGCCCAGGATCCTGGGCCGGGGGGGTTATATGGAATAGTTGCTATGCCTAGCACCTAGTGGAATGAGATGTGGAAGGTTATATCCCAGGCACAGATACCACTATGTCCAAATGTTTGAAGCTGAGGCGGAGCTGGGAGTGATCAGAGAACTGCAGGTCTCCTGTCTTTCTGGTGAGCAGAAGAGTAGGAGTCAAACCTGGAATGGCAGCCTGAGAAGTTGAGTGTTTTTCTGGAGATGATGGGAGCAATGGCATGGGAACAATGAGAGGATGTGACCCAGGTCATAACAGGCTCCCACTGGCAGCAGACTGGAGAACAGACTTTGGGAATGAGGGAGGAGGCAGGAAAACCAGGGATCAGGCTGCTGCCATAGTCCAGGTAAGCGCTGGTGGATGCGGAAGTGGGGTAAGTGGCTGCATTTTGGATCTGTTTTTCAGTAGCACTGACTGCTGGATTTTATAATGTTGAGGGTGAGAGAGAAAAAGGCAGGAGTCAGGGATTACCCAGGGTTTTAGAAGGAAGGAAGGGGAAGTTAGTAGTAGAAATAACGTTCAGTGGGCATGCGGGAGTTTTGTTCTGGCCATGTGAAGAGTGAGACATTTCAGAGAACACTGAGGGAAGGTGTCAAGTGGACAGCTGGACACAGAGGTCTGGAACTTTAGGGAGTGGTTCAGGGTAGAAACATCCAGAAGGTGGTGGGCAGTTTGTGGTCTGAAGTGGTGCTGCGGGTCACATTTAGAAGAAGGAATCTTCCAGTCGTCACAAGCACATTGGAGGGAGAGAACTGAGCATGAAGAGCAGGTGTGGGGAAGGATGGTCTGGCAGGTGCCAAGGCTTCTAAGGGAAGAACAGACATTCATACTGCTACAGGGGCTTGGGAGTAACTAGGGGGAAATGACACTGAGGCCAGGGCTGATTCTTATTCGCAGCGCTATGGACGCACCAGGATGGATTAGCTCAGGGGCAAATGTGATGTCTGGTACAGTCACTGGGCAGGTGGGATTGGGAGGGGTATCTGAAGTCTGCATGTCATTCCGGATGGCTGAGTTTGATTTAAGATACAGCCAGGAAGTAAGGTTTTCATGGGCTGCTCCTAGCAGCGGGAGCCATTGGAGGTCTGGGGAACGGCAGGATCCTGTTTGAATTTGCCACTCTCTCTCTTGATGCCATGTGGGGAGTGACACGTGGGGAGGGCAGGGAGATCCCCCATATCTGTGGGATCCAGAGATACGAGGGAAGTATAGTCTGCAGAATGACGTGCCTATGGAGAGGAAGCATGAACTGATGTCCTCCGGGCCCTGGTATTGGGGACTTAAGGATGAAGGGTGAAGCCAAGTTTCACTGTGTTTGGGAGGTACCATCTAGGGGATTTCCTGGCCAGACTGGGTGGGGCCCTGCCTGGCAGGCCCAGAACTTAAATGACATCCATCTGCCCACCTGTTTGTTGTTGCCGAGGACCGGACATGGGGATTGTTGGGGTCATACGGAGGGAGCAGGCACAAATGGCACCAGGGTCTGATATTTCTTCTGAGTTGTGGAGCTTGAGAGGAGTATGAGTGTGGGATAGATATGTAGAAAGATGGATTGGGGGTTCTCTGGAAAGAGACTGTTTGTGGTTTCCTCTGTCCTCGTCACGGTAGGGCACTGTGAACTTTAAGGATATAGCTGTGTACTTCTCCACGGAGGAATGGAATCTCCTCGATGAAGCTCAGAAACGCCTGTACTACAACGTGATGCTGGAGAACTTCGCACTTACTGCCTCTGTGGGTAAGACCCTCGCAGCCAGCCTCGTGCCTTAGACGAGGCTCTGCCTTTCCTCTTCTCCCCAGGGACGGATTTGTCCTTTTCACATTAGGACAATGGATACTTCTTCCTTCCTCAGTTTCCCGAGTCGGTTCGCTGGTTGGGAGGGCTGAGCTGTTGTACTGCCCTGTCCTCTTCTCCATCAGCCCCGACACTGCTGCTCCAGAGCCTCACAGGGAAGGGGATCAGGATCTTACAGTCAGCCTTTGGGGTCCCACTTTTCCCTCTTCCTGGCCAGGTGACCTCTTTGCCCAGGTTCTGCTCCCTTCCTCTGGCCGACACAGGCTCACGTCTGCCTATGCCAGGAACTGCAGTCTCTGACATGGTCACTAGTTACGTCCTCCTCCGAGGTCCTGTTTGTAATACTTGGTTTCCTTACGTATAGTACGTTGCTCTGAGTTGCCCTGGGACAGTGCCGGCTGCTCACTCGTTCAGTCTCTCCCTTAGTTCTTGCATCATCCAGGTACTGGGCGTAATTGTGAGGTGGGGGAAGAGCTAGGGGTGCTTCTTGGGGTGGACGTGATTCCAGCTACACAAAATAGCCTCCGAGGGGCCCTGGCCCTATTAAGCGGCAGGTGAGAGGGCATGACATCAGGGCTGTGTTCAAACCGTACCACGAACCTGTCCTGTCTACACCCCCATCTTGGTGCCGATGCCAGTGCCCACACCGCATTTCAACCTTTCTTTTTTCATTTTTGACACTTGGCCAACTTACCATTTCTAATCTGACTGTTGGCTCGGGGCGCATCCTCAGCTGTCTGGATTCCACATCTTACCCATTCCTGTCCACGGCTCCCTCTCTCAGTGTTCCCCAGCACTGGTCCGTACCTGCTGTGTTGCGAGGTGTGTGCATGTCCTTAAGTAGCTGTTCTGTAGAAATTGGATTTTCTTGGGCCTGGACACACCCTTCACAGCACTCACATGCCATCAGCATACAAGACGAGTGCTGAAAACCACTGGCAGACAAGTGAGTTATAGACCCTTCCTCCCCTCTTTGGGCTGCACCCCATCCTCGTGTCCTTTTGCTGGTGAAGCTTCCCCCATGCTGTGACCCTCGGGAACCCTGTTACTGCACAATAGCTGCTTCCTCAACTGACCCAAACTCTGTCCTCTTGAAAACAGTCCTGTGAGTTCACACGGACGCATTCACTGGCGTGCAGAATCTCGTTTGCGGTGGTGTCCCCCTTCTCACCGAAGTTAACGTGCAACTCACTGGCATTTCTCTGCTTTCAGGTATGTGGCGTGGATTGGAAGACAGGGAACCACCTTTCGAGCAGTATTTTTCTGAAGAAGAAATGTCACATGTGAGCACCCCCAAGGCAGATGCCTTTCCTCAGAAAGCCCACCCCTATGAGATGTGTGTCTGGGTCCTGAAAGACATTTTGCCTTTTTCTAAGGATAAAGAACACACCCCAGGCAGAAACCATACACTTGTGGGGCACGGGGGAAATGATTCTTCAGTAGAGAGAGACCCTGTAGATAGGCCCTTGCTTATGAAGGGCTAAGATTCCATGTGACAGGGAAGTTCGCTACCTGTGGGGAGATTGGAAAATATTTCCTGGTCCGTTCAGGGCTTCTCCAGCACCAGGCCACTTACAGGGGAAGCCACATGGCACCCCTGAGTGAGGGCAGCCAGTCGCAGTGGAGAAATCGTGACAAGTGCAGCAAATGCGGGAAAGCTTTCAACCGCAAACACAACTGTTCGGCACCAGAGAGTCCACACTGCAGAAGGGATTTATGAGGACAACAAACGTGAAAACCATAAACTATAAACCCTTGCTTGTTCAACACCGAACAGTCCACACTAGAGAAAGGACTTAGGAGTTCAATGAATGTTAGAAAACAAGACCCCATCTCTATAAAAAATAGAAAAATTAGCCGGGCATGGTGGCACATGCCTGTAGTCCCAGCTACTCAGGAGGCTGAGGCAGGAGGATCACTTGAGCCCAGGAATTTGAGGTTGCCGTGAGCTAGGATGACACCACTGCACTATACCCTGGGTGACAGAATGAGGCTCTATCTAAAAAATAAAAATAAAAAATAAATAAAGCTATCAAGGCACCAGAAGACATAGAGGATTCTTACGGAGATATTGCTGACTGAACGAGGCTAATCTGAAAAGGCTATATGCCATGTGTTTCCAGTTACATGACATTCTGGAAAAGAGAAAAACTATAGATACAGTAAGAAGATCAGTAGTTGCCAGGAGTTTGGGGAGAGGTTGGAGGGATAAAACAAGGGATTTTTATGGCTGCAAAACTATTCCCTATAATACTGCTGTGCATTTGCCAAAACCTATAGAACTCTGCAAGACAGAATGAGCCTTAATGTATGCAAATTGAAGTGATAAATTAGGAGGTTGGGGGATCCCAGAAAATGATGTAGACTGTGATAAGAGAATCTAACTGCATTACAAATGTAATGCAGCGTCACAGAGGGAGTGGGGGAAAGGTGCTGACCTAGGTAACTTTGGAAATAAGTGGGGTCTGTAAGATTAAAGGCAAGATGAACTACACATACGCACTGTACTCTTACTGACAGCGCTGTTCCCCTGAGGGCACAGGTTAGCAGTTCTGATGCTACTGTACACGTATACTGGAGCCGAACTAGTAAGTTGATGGATGGTGAAGCTTCCCCCATGCTGTGACCATCAGAAAACCCATTACTGCACAACAGCTGCCCAGGAACTGCTAAGCAGCGTGCAGTGCAGTGGTGGTTCAAGAAGTTTTGCAAAGGAGACGAGAGCCTTGAATATGAGGAGCGCAGCGGCCGGCCATCGGAATTGACAACAACCAGTTGAGAGCAATCATCAAAGCTAATCCTCTTAAAACTACGCGAGAAGTTGCCGAAGAACTCGGTGTCGACCATTCTATGGTTGTTTGGCATTTGAAGCAAATTGGAAAGGTGAAAAAGCTCCATAAGCGGGTCCTCATGAGCTGACCAAAAATCAAAAAAATCGTTTCAAAGTGTCGTCTTCTTTTCTTGTACGCAACAACAACGAACCATTTCTTGATCAGATCGTGATGTGCGGCGAGTGGGGGGGGTAGATTTTCTACAACAACCAGTGACAACCAGCTCTGGCCGGACCGAGGAGAAGCTCCAAAGCACTTCCCAAAGCCAAACTTGCACCAAAAAAAGATGATAGTCACCGTTTGGTGGTCTGCTGTCTGTCGGAGCCACTACAGCTTTCTGAATCCCGGCAAAACCATTACATCTGAGAAGTCTGCTCAGCAAATGGATGAGATGCACCGAAAACTGCAGCGCCTGCAGCTGGCATTGGTCAACAGCAAAAGAAGAACGACAGAAGGAAAGATAGCATTTCATTATGTGTATATGTATCAAAATATCATGTTATATACCTTAAATATATATAGTAACATTTTTTAAAGTAAGCAATGTCTGAGAAATTATCACAGCTAAGAGAAGCCTATGGTGACATAACTACTTCAGCGTGGTATTCTGGATGGGATCTTGAAATAGAAAAACGGTGTTACATAAATACTGAGGAAATCTGAATAAACGATGGACTTTAATTAATAATAATGTACCAACATTGGCTCATCAGTTGTTAAGAACATACCGTACCAGTGTGAGATGCTAATGGGTGAGGCTGTATGTGTGGGAGAGTGGTAATACGGGAACTCTGTATTATCTGCTGGATTTTTATGTAAATCTGAAACTCTCCTAAAAAGTAAAGTCAACTAATTACAGAAAAAGAGAAACTTCCAAACTCCAAAACATGTGCACGTGCGTGCACGCGTGCACACACACACACACACACACACACACACACACAAATACACACACAGGTCCTTACATAAGCCAGTGCTTACTTTTGAAATGTTTTCTCTTTAATTCTCACAGCAACCTTGCAAGGGGGAACTATACTGTATCAGTGGGGAAGTTGAGGCTCAAAGAAATGAACTGACTTTCCCAAGGTCACGCACCTGGCACATCTTGGTTTGTAGAGGCTGATCTGAAACCTGGCAATTGGGATCCAGAGCTGGGACTTTCAGACATTTAACCACAACCTGTGAAGCCCTCAGCATAGTGCAGACCAGTGAGGATCAGTTGCTACTGCTCTTATCACTGTTGGAATTTTTATCACTATTTCCCTGTTCTCTGATTCACCAGAGCACCTTGCAGTCCCCATGGGTTTGTCCTAACTGCGTCATTCTCCAATGGCTTTCCCATTGAAGACTTTTCTCTTTGGCGCAATTGCACTAGGTCCAAAAGCAGCATCTGCCTCTTCAGCGAGCACAAAACAGAGCTCAGCTTACAGTGATTCAGGCCTTGGGTGTCTCTGCACCTTTACAATGATCAAGCAACGTGCTCTGATCTCATCCAGCAGCACCAAGGCCAATGTGACTCTCTGTTTGACTTTGCAGGTGTTGACGGTCTTCGAGTCCTTGGCCATGACCTTCACCTGGGAGGAGTTGGAACAACTGGATGTGGCCCAGAAAACCCTGTATGGGGACATAATAATGGAGACCTGTGGGTTCCTGATGTCACGGGGTAAGGTTCAACTCTCTTCCGTGTGGGGAGAGCCTCCTTCACTTCACCTTCTGTCTCCAGGCCTGGCTGATAGAGAAGGCCTCTGGAGCCCACCCTGCCTTCTACCCATGATTCCTGCTGTGTTTCTGTCTCCATTCCTCTTTCCCGGTCTCCCCGTGTCCAGCCACGTGCCGGAAGGGTTCAAATACAGGAACTGAAATCAAGAACTAAGCCAAGAATTAAACCAAGCCCACATTCTCCCTCAATACCTAGCACAGGCTGGCCTTAGTCTCAGGTCCTTACTCCCAGTTCTCACCAGAGGGAAACTGAATGGTTAAGTTTTGTTGGGTTAGGTGTCCCCACAACCCAGTGGGGACACAACAGGGGCTGTGGGATGATGGACCATTCTCCAAAAAGTCCGTAAGTCAGATGAGCCACCCAGCAAGTTTCTAAACGACACAATCTCCATGAAAATAGTTCTTTTTTCCCTGATTTCTACACAGTCATCCCTTGTGATCTAAGACCTGGGTCACAATCCTCTGCCGGTAGAGGAGATGATTATAGAGGTGCACAGACATCATCAACTGGCATTGAATGGATACCCTGAGAAAGCTGCTTTTGCCTTCTCTTTCCTGCTTTCTGGTTGTTGTCGGAGAAAGTCTTGGTTTAGGGGTGACTCTTTGGTGCCTCTCCTAGCTTACGCTAATTTCCCTTTCAGAGGGAACAGCCCCTGACGCACAGCGCAGCACAGGCCACACAGCGTTTATTGGAACTTACAGCATTATTTTGATTTCATTGTTGTATTTTGATTGTTGTAACTTATTTGTGAAAAGTGAAATTAGTTTTCCCTTTTATAAGCAATACATGATTCTCTTTCTGAGGAAATCAATTTTAAGTAAACAGAATGTGGATCAACTTAAACACAGCTTATGTGAACTGTCACAGCAAATGTCCCCTTAACACTGATCTGTGTCAGGCCCTGTTCCAGGCACACTCTGTGTTCCACTAATTTAATCGTCATAGCGTCCCTTGTGAAGTGTGGATTTTTCCCCAAAGCTGTTGACGGGACCCATTTCTTTCCTCTCTGGGAAGCTGCTGCCCAGCGACAACAATGACATTTTTTAGCATGGGTTGTTGTTTTAATATACTTGTTTATTTGAAATATACCTAACAGTCAGTAAAACGGACAGTCGTAAGTGTCCAGCTCAGTGCATATCTGACCTGTAGCCCCACCCATTGCGACTCCCACTCAGATCAAGCTGTGGAATGTTCTTAGCCCCCAGCGGGCTCCCTCGGCTGCCTCCCAGTCAGTTCTCCCAAAAGTTACCACTCTGCCTACTGACTTCCATCCCCGTAGACTGGATTGGCCTCTTGAGCATTCCATAAATGGATTCACACAGTGTGCACTGCCTTCTGTCTGGGAGCTTTTTCTCGACACCCTGTTTGTAAGATTCGTAGCACAAGGGTTAACGTCTGTCCTGACAGTGTGTTGATGCCGATGTTCCCCAGTTTATACTGACTCCCTTTATCTCACTTGGCACCCTCACAAATCATAGCTCCAGAGTGGCAGAACTCCCCAGTTTTTCCAGATAAAACAAAAACAGGTCGGAAAGTCAGTGTCAGTTTAGACCAGTGCTTTTCAGTCCTCCCTGAGCGCTCAGATAGCTTTGAAAGCCACTCATGTACAGGTCTCATCAGAGACTTTGTTCCATTTGGTCCATAGTCAAAACTTGGCATGCCCAGCTGGTTCTGATGTCCAGGGAGGTTGAGACCCACTGACTCAGGTTAATTAGAAGGTAGCTTCTGGAATGAAATGTCACCTTCCCAGGGTCCCATGACTGTGTGTTAAGAGGGAAAGGTTTCCTCCTGAACAGTGTTGGGTTCTGTAGGATGGAGATGGAGGGGAATGGATCTCACATACGCAGTGATCATTACCCTCTGTAGACTTTTGGCCCAAGGATGGTGTTTGTTTTCTTGGGTTTCAGGTTAGAGGTCATTATGTTCTTTGCATGGATGGGAGAAGCCTCGTTGTGAGATCTCATTCTTGCTCTTGAATATTATACTGAATATAGACGTTAATTCTTATCTTTACCCAAATAATGCTGTCCTGTTTCTCCATGACAGTGAAACCTGTTTCTAAACTAGAACTGATGCATGTGCTGAAACATGATCAAGAGCGTTGTGTGGTGAGGAGAAACTTCTCCTAAAGATCCTGTCCAGGTGAGTGGCTGGGAGCTCAGCACAGGGGTCCCTGCATGGTGCAGATTACTAGGGAACCTCTTGTTAGGAAGAGGGAAGCCTCTTGTTGTGACCTCCCCAGGGGTTTGGGATCCACATCGCCCTTGGACCTATCTTTTTTACCCCTTATGCTCTTCCCGGCTACCGGGGCAGGAGTGGGTTCTATTAAATAAAAATCAGGCTCTAGGCTCTGTGTCTTGGCTCAATACTTGGCTTGCCCACCTCCAGCCTTGTGAGCCTGGATATATTATGTGATTTCATCAGTGAACAAGCTCACTAAGTTAACGTTAACTACCGTAACACAGAAACTTCATCATACCAGCATCGCAGTGCAGGAAGAGTATTTGTTTTTGTCTTTTTCCTTTCCTCTTTCACGCCAAGATCCATTCTGGTCAGTGGGAACTGTGTACCACACAGTTATTCAGGAAATAAGAAAAATTCTATTGTCAACATGTGGCTTAAGTTAAAAGTTTCCCCAGCATTATCTGTCCGGTGGAGAGAAAAACGTGAGAGAAAAGGAAGGAGTCGGACCCGCTTACACACATGCGTTGTTGTCGTCACTCTCTCAACAAACTGAGCATTTGGCCACCCCTGCATTCTCAGGGCTAGAAAATGGTTTAGCCAGTGCCCAGGGCGAAGAGCACATGGGTTTGGTGAACATACTCAGTTGGCTACACTTAGCCTACATTTAGAAACATGTAGAAATGTTGGTAAAAATAAAGTCTACAGTGAGAAAATGATGGGAATAATAGTTTTATCTCACTGGTGTAGTTAAATAATGTATGGAACTGCATAGCATAGTGCCTGACATAGTGTCTCAAAAGGACTTAGCTATTTATATTGGTATTATGCAAGTAGTAACGTTAATCACAATGAATAATGTTAATAACATATTTTTAACTTCTTTTATTTTTAAATTCTATTTTTAATTGGCAAATAATAATCATATATATTTATGGGGTACAATATGATGTTTTGGTACGTGTTTATAACGTGAAATGATTGAATCAAACTAATGAATAAGTCTAGTGGCTCACATACTTATCATTTTTTGTGGTGAAAACATTTAAAGTTTATTCTTTTAGCAATATTAAGATATACAATGCATTATTAATTATTGTAGTCACAATTCAGTGCAATAGATCACTAAAGTTTATTCCTCCTGTCCAGCTGAAGTTTTGTACCCTTGATCAACAGCGTCCTTTCCCCTTCGTCTCCCCTCTCCCCTCAGGCCCTGGTAACCACCATTCTCCTCTCTACTTTTATGAGCTTGACGTTTTTAAATTCCACATGTGAAAATCGTGCAGTATTTTTTTGTTTCTGTGCCTGGCTTACTTCGCTTAGCAAAGTTCATCCATGCTGTTGTTTTAAATGACAGAATTTCCTTCTTTCAACATGTATATAAACCACATTATCTTTATCCATTCATCTGTTGATGGACACTTATGTTGACTCTTGTGTATAAGAGTCTTTCTTCTACCAATTTCTATCTCCACCTATACTCTGCATCCCACCATTTCCCACATTCTTCATCCATCTATCGTCTGGGTGTACGTGCATTGTTCTGTTTGTCAGACACTCAAAAGCAGCCATTTCTCCATGTCTCTGTGCCCCTTCTGTCATGTAAAACCCTGGGGGGTCTCTTGGCCTCCTGGGCTGCTGAAGGCACCTGGGAGCCATCACTGTGTTAGTTGGCGCCACCACGGATTGATGGTCTCCCGTTCTAGTAATTTCTTGGGCTGCATGGCCAGCTGCATGTTTCTGGCCAACCCCTCCTCAGCTCCTTGGAGTTTGTTCCAAAACTTTACCCTATCTCCATGTGACTGTCTCAAAGGCACTTCTGATTCATCATGCCTAAGAGGGAACTCATGATCTTGCCCACTCCTCCCACCTCCCCAGTTGTAGCGAGTGGCCCTGCCATCCAGGAAGTTGAGAAGTTCTGCAAGAAACCACCTCAGACAACTGCTCAGCCTCTCAACCCAGCTGATCACCATCAAACCCAACATCTAGCCATTCCTAAGTTCTGTTCATTTTACATCATACACTTCTCCTGAATCTGTTGCGTCCATCAGCTCAATCAGCTCCACCACTAACACCCTAGTCCACACTGTCATCATCTCTGGCCTGATTGATGCTAACAGACCCTAATTGATATCCGCAAATCTGCCTTGTGCTTGTGGTCAACTCTGTCTCTTAACAGCTGTCTCAGACACTCACACCTTATTCCAAACCTTCACCACACCTACCGTCGTTGATGTCTCAGTATATGACCAAATTCATTTGAAAGCATGATTGCTTTCCTCTTCAACATCAGTGGACTCACACTGGAGTGAAGCCCTGTGAAGACAATGAATGTGGGAAAACCTTTATCAAGAGGGCAAACCTCATCCCACACTACAGCATCCATACTGGGGAGAAGCCAAAGTAGCAATATCGAGTCTGTGGAACCCTTCAACTGCAGGTCGTCTGTCACAGAGAGCCAGCATGTTCACACTAGAGAGAAGGTCTGTAAGTGCAGTAAGTGTGGAAACACCTTTAGAGACCATTCTCATTTTATCCAGTGGGGGAAAATGCTGGAGTGCAAAGCAGAAAATCCTTCTGTGACAGCTCTTCCTTAATTGACACATGAGAATTAATGCTGGGGAAAGCCCTATGAAGGCAGTGAATGTCGAGTTTCACCCACCACTCTGCTTTTGTCTTGCACCACAGGACACTGGAGGACAGTCTTTTGAGTATAAAGAAGGAGGGAAGGCCTTTCGTGACTTGCTTTCCTTAATTCAAAACAGGCGTCACACTGGGGAGAAGCCCCATGAGTGCAGTGAATGTGCAGTTGTGAGCCTTAGCTCGTCCTCCACTAGCCATTGAAGGATTCATAGTGGAGAGAAACGTGGGAAGGTCTTTTGCACGTGAGCACACTTCAGTCGGCTCCAGAGAACTCATACTGTGGAAAGACCTTTTGAATATAACTTCTGTGGGATGTCATTCAGTCAGAGGAATAATGTTACTTGCCATATGAGAATGCATTCAAAGGATAAACGCCGTCCTCCCTCAAGTGATTTTTCTCTGCTCTAGCTGTGGCTTTCCCTGTGTCTGAATCCCTGCATCACGGAGGTTGGAGGCCTTCTCTCTCCCAGACCATACCTTGGTTCTCAGTGAACGTCCTATATTTTCCCTATTTGCAGATAACATGATCTTATATATAGAAAACCCCAAAGATTCCATTAAAAAAACCTGTTAAAACCAATACAGGAGGTCAATAAAGTTGTAGGACGCAAAGTCAATACACAAAAATCCATAGCATTTCTATATACTAACAGTGAATTATCTGAAAAAGAAATCAAGAAAACAGTCCAATTTACAGTAGCTACAAAATAATAAAATACTTCAGAATAAATTTAACTAAGGTGGTGAAAGATTTCTGCACTGAAAACTATAAAACACTGGTGAAAGAAACTGAAGCAGACAGAAATGGAAAGATATCCCGTGTTCATGGATTGAAAGAATTAATGTTGTTAAAATGTCCATTGTACCCAAATCAATCTACAGATTCAACACAGTCCCTGTCAAAATACAATGCCATTCTTCACAGAAATAGAAAACAATTCTAAAATTCACTGGGAACCACAAAAGACCCCAAA
>NW_012149263.1:775028-827714 GCF_000956105.1 Propithecus coquereli | reverse complement strand
CTTGCATACTGTTGGTAGGAATATAAATTAGTACAGCCATTATGGAAAACAGTGTGGAGGTTCCCCCAAAATAAAAATAGAACTACAATTGCCATGTGACCCAGCAATCCCTCTTCTGGACATAGTCCCAAAAGAAATGAAATCAACCTCTAGTAGAGACGTCTGTACTCCCATGTTCATTGCAACATTATTCTCAATAGCCAAGATACGGAAACCACCTCAGTGTTCATTGAGGGATGACTGGATAAAGAAAATGTGGCATATATACCCAGTGGAATACTAGTCAGTCATAAAAAAGAATGAAATCCTGTCATTTGCAACAATGTTGATGAACCTGGAGGACATTTCATTACGTGAAATAAACCAGGCACAGAAGGACAAATTTCACATGATCTCACTCATGTGAAATCTAACAAAGTTGATCTCATAAAAATAGTAGAATAGTAGTTACCATGGGCTGGGAGTTTTGGGGGGTTGGGGAAATGTTGGTCAAAGGATACAAAATTTCAGTTAGGAGGAATAAGTTCAAGCACTCTTGTACAACGGCCGGGGGGGGGGGGAATGTAGTTAATACATTGCATTCTTTAACAATGCTAAGAGAGTGGCTATAAAGCGGTGTCACCATAAAAATGACAACTATGTGAGGTAGGAATATGTTAATTAGCTAGATTTAGTCGTTCCAAAACATCATGTTGTATGTGGTAAATACATCCAATTTTACTGTCAATTTTTTTTAAAAAGACTTAGAACATTAATGAATTTGTTCCCTATCAATATATGTGTTATTGAAGCTATACATGATAATTCCATGTTTTTAACTTCACAATGGGATATCAGTCGTGTTTTATACAGCTAATGAGCATTTTTTTAATCCACAGGTACTCCTCTCGGATCCCCATTGCTTCTGTCCGCACAGATCTTTCACCTGGGATCACTTTCTGCCATCCTTGCATAGAATTTCCTTAACTGACAGTTTCATGTTATGCAGGTTAATTTTGCATTAAAGTTTTCATTTTTGATCTGAAATGGTTTTTTTAATGCTCTTTGTTCAAAGACACTTCTGCTGTGTGTAGAAATTTCAGTTAGAGTTATTTATTTCTTCAGCAGTTTGAATGGATCCCTTTGACTGTGTCTCTGAATCACAATTATATATTGAGAGTGAGTCGTGACAAATAACTTACCCTTTGGTTCATAGCTTTCAAGTCTGTGAACAGAAATTCTAACACTGAGATGGAGGCAGTGACAGGAGGGGATCTGGGATTGTCACATAGAAGAGGAGGTAGAGTGTGTAGGAGAAATAATATACAGTCATCCCTCAGCATCCATGGGGGGCTTATTCTAAGACCCCCCACAGATGCCAAATCCACAGATGCTCAAGTCCCTTATATAAAATAGCATAGTATTTGCACATAACCTATGCTCATCTTCCCGTATACTTTAAATCATCTCTAGATTACTTACAGTACTTAATACAATGGAAATGCTATGTAAATAGCTGTTATATGGCATTATTTAGAAAATAATGACAAGAAAAAACATCTGTATATGTTCAGGACAGATGCAAACCATCTGTTTTTTCCTGAATGTTTTCAAACCATGGTTGGTGGAATCCATGGATGCAGAAGCCGCGGTTACAGAAGGTTGACTGTGATGGGTGTCTGGTAACCAAGCTGATGGGTTGTGTTAGAAACTGGCTAGATGCTCAGGAATCCCTTTTTCTCTTCCCGGACGCGCAGCTTCCCTGACACGACACTCGGTGCTCACCTGAGGACTGCAGGTTCAGGTAATGGGCTGGTTAAGTCGTGATGAGGACAGTGCCTCGTGATTCTGAGTCGCTAAACATCAGGCTGTGCCTTCTCGTGGTCAGATGTTTCTATGTAGGTGTGGCTGCCCTGAAGGCCAGTGGGAAGGAAGGAGGGAGGTGAAGTCCCTGAGAACTAGAGATCAACTGTGACTTGACAGCTGCTGTCACATCCTTGAAATCCTGTCGACTCCACTTTCCACTTTGGTCTGAAGGCAGCAGTAGCCACGACGTTCTCACGTGTCTCGAATCAAGTGGCCTTTAACAATTCATCCTTTAGGTGATAGGCCTACCTATAGTTTAGGAAACCCTCCTGCATGGTCTATTTTTAAAAATAAAATTTTAAAAAGGAGCCAAATGGTACAAAGGTGCATGTGCTTCCATGTAAAAATTTTAATGATGACCTCTGAGGTTACTTGCTGGATTAGAGTGATTGTACGACGGTGTTTTATATTTCGACAAATACCCTAAACGACTCTTGCAAGGGGCACATCTCTGACTTGCTCTCTCAGACCAATGTGTGTGAGACGCCTGTGATGATGATGATGATAAAAATCGCTACTGATACTATGTTATAGTGAATAGTAATTGTGTGCCATGCCCTGTGCAAAGCACTTTTTATATGACTTCCAGTGAGGTGTGTAGTGTTACTTTACCTACTTTATTCACCGGGTTTTAGTGAGTGTCCCCTTCTCAACCTGGAGACAGCATCGCAGTTCTCCCGCGGACTTGCGGAGGCACCGAGCGCCGGAAGGAATCATGCTCCGAGAGGCCAGGAAGCATCTAGACAGGCCTTGCTGGGTTTCCCTACCCAGTGTGTTAGCATCAGATCATACCCTTTTTAGGCAACCATATTTCTACACAGCTGTCTATGTTTCATTGAAGCTAAGCGTAAAAATGGACAATTTCCCCCGTATCTTTCGAGTTTTCATTTTGAAGGGTCCATATATACGCGTTAAATAAATTTGTATGCCTTTCTCCTGTTAATCGATCTGCCTCATGCCAGTCATTTTCAGTGAACCTTGACCCCTACACCTGTTACAGACCTTTCAGTGTGGGTCACTGCCAGGGAAATCTGTGTGCGTCTTCTTTAAGAGGAAGCAAAGCCACGCCTCGCTTGCAGCCTTGGGATGCTGCTGCTCAGATAACAGGAAGTGCGCGCCAAGTTCCACCCGGATTCAGGTCCGACACTCCATTACCCAGAAGGCAGTGCCTGGAGCGCCGGAGGCAGGCGCCGGCCGATGACGGAGGCGCAGGGGGCGTTCCCGGCGGCAGTGGGCGGGGCCTCGGCTTCGTGTATCAGGACGGGGCTGGGAGGGCTGGAACGGAGGGCTGAGGCTGCTCCCCCGGGCTTTCGAGACCGAGCAGGAAAGGACCGTGAAGAGAACAGGACCCCTTACGCTTTCGTGCTAGCCGCGACCCCGCCCCAGCAGGGTTGCCCGCCGAGTGCTTTCCGGGGCTCTGTCCCGCAGCGCCCGGAGACGGCGCCTTGAGTCTTGTGGTCAGTCCGCACCGCGGAGACTGGGATCCGACGCCGCCAGGGCGGGAGCGAGGGTCGGCTGAGCCCGCCGCACCGGTTTCCGTCGCCGCCACTCAAGGCCTCGCTCCGCCCACTGGGTCCGATGGCGGCGCCGGCGTTGGTGAGTGGGGGGGTTCGCAGGCCACGCGAGCTGGGTCGCCGCCCGCGCGGTCCCTTCAATGTGACATAGGGGATCCTGGCACTCTGCGCCTTTCCCTTTTGATGCCCTTGGATCTGGAGATGCTGGAGGGGGTGGGGTAAGAGGACGGGGCCGATCACCTCCAAAGCCAGGTCCTGACTTCAGAGGGTGGAAGGAGGGGTCCCCGTGACCATGTACGGGAGTTTGTGTCTCTTGGAATGTAAGCACACGGCAGGCCCAAGTTACTGTGCAGCGTGTCACCCCGTTCGCTCATCACAGCCCTGATCTCCTCCTTCAGGACTTGTTTATCCATTTTCCCTCACCTGGCCTGCCTCTGACTTCATTCCAGCCTGTTCGAGGGTCCCTTCAGAGAGTTCTTCCCTGGTTGCCTCTTCTGAAATCTCCTAATCTTTGTAGTCGTGTCACTCTTTTGTTGTTTTCTAGAATCTTCTGACGTTAGCTTGCTGGTTTATTGTTGAGGATCTTTCCCCATCCCCGGAATGAGAGCTCTTATTCTCTTTTTTTATCCTCGGGCCTAGTGCAGTTCTGGCCTGTACCACTTACCCAGTAAGCAATTGATGAATGAAAGAGTCTACCTTCTGGGGCTCCCGTCATACTTAGATTTAATCCAAACGCCCCACCAGGGCTGCAGAGTCTCTGTCCGGGCCGCCAGACCATCGCCCCACCCCTTCCACTCTTCTCTCCTGAACATGCTAAGCTTGCTGTCCACTTCTTTCTGTCACATTGTCCCCAGATCTCTGCAGGCTGCCCCTTGGACGTGTGCTGCACTGAGCTTTCCCAGGGTGCTATAGGAGCAAATAGGAAAAATACTAATCACAAAACAACAAATAATAGCTGGTCTTCATTGAGCCCTTGATATGCACTGAGGGACAGTTTCTATTTACCACTTCATTTAATCCCCTCCTTCTCAGAGTAAGATTCTTTCATTTTCTTTGCTTTACAGAAGAGGAACTGGAGACTCAGAAAGATTGTTAACTACCCAAGGTCACGCAGTTCATAAGTAGCAGAGACACATCCAGCATGTTGACCACAAGAGCCTACACTGTTTAACCAACCCTCCACGCACAGTGGGTTGGGGGACCTGCAGGGTGATACCTAAAGTAAACTTTGCAAGGGGAGGGTACAGGCCTTTCTCTGGGAGGTGAGCATGGGAGTGAGGGGGACTTTGGGGAATCTTCCAGGCAAAGGGAACTGCGTAGACAAAGGCATGGAGTGTTTTTTGTTCAAGGAGGCATGAGAAGGCCGGGGCGTTGCCAAGAGCTCCCTTCACCTGCTGAGATGTATCTCAGGAAGGTGAGATTTTGTGGTCATCTGATGGATCCTCATCCCGCCATCCCATCCTCACCCAGGACAGACATCATGCTCAAGGCTGCCGCCCAGCTTCGTAGAGCCGCAGCCTGCGTTGTCTTTAGCAGCTTGTGTTATCTGGTACTTAAGTAGTGACACCTTGGGGAAGTGTGCTAACAGTGGCTCAGAAGGAAAAAGAATAGGCTGGTAGTCCCTTGTGGAATCTTCCAAGGTGTCTGCATGTCCCAGCTGCAGCTTGAGGGCAGGGAGAGCTTGTTTGAGCCCTGCCATGCCCGGGGCAGTTGGCACCTCTTCAGGAGCTGCTTCTGTAAGGCAGGTGATGAGAGGGCCCCTCTCCTCCTGTATCTATGGGAATATTGTCAGGAGTGGCTGACTTGATTGCAACTGTAGAAATTATTGGACATGCTTCTCGCCCTTGTCCCTTTGGCTTCCCTGTGGTCGTGGAGGATTGTGGGGATTATACCCGCAGACTCTGGGCCAGAGGGCCCTGGGTTCAGATCCTGCCTCTGTTCGTTAGACACACAACTCTGAGTGACTTGACTCTGGGCCTCAGCTTGCCGACTGTGAAATGGAGACGATGATGGCATTTACCTCACGGGCTGTGGGCAGTTGGTAAAATTCACAAGCACACATCGTGACGTGTGCTGGGCACTGCAGCGTTTGCTCGGCGAACATTTTCTCTAATTCTCACAACAGTCTGGTAAAGTAAGAACTATTGTACTGATGTGGAAGCTGAGGCTCACAGAAATTAAGAGACTTCCCCAAGGTCACACATCTGTCACGTGTTGGTTCAAGAGGCTGGATTGAAACCCCAGAAGTCTGGTTTCAGACTTTAGTTGCCTTAACACAGCTCGGAGAGCCCGCAGGTGCAGGCAGACAGTGTGGACCAGCGGGGCCGGCTGCTGCTGCTGTCGTCATCGTTTGGATTCTTATTTTTTCCCTCACTCTTCTAACATCCCAGAGCACTTACTGTCTTCTCCTCTCAGTCCACATGGGATTATCGTTGTCTTGTGTCGTTCTCTGATGGCTTCCCACGTCAGAGGCTGTCTCTCCCAGCCCTCTATTCTGTCAAGGGTACCGTCTGCCTCTGCGGAGCTGAGGTCTTAAGAGATGCTCAGTGGTTCAGGCCGTGGGGCTCCTGGACTTTTGCCAGTGACCAAGCAATAGGCTCTAATTTCATCTAATAGCTGCACAGCCACCCTGTCACCTCTGTTTGACTTTCAGGCTTTGGTATCATTTGAAGATGTGGCTGTGACCTTCACTGGGGAGGAGTGGGGGCACCTGGACCTGGCGCAGAGGACCCTGTACCAGGAAGTGATGCTGGAGACCTGCGGGCTCTTTGTCTCCCTGGGTAAGGCCTCATTTCCGTCCCCTGTGGGAGACCCACAGCCTCTTCCATTCCACCTCTTTCTCTAGGCCCGACGGGTTGAGATGCCCTCAGGAGCCCACCTCCCCTTCTCCCTCCAGCCGCAGCGCGCTGTGGTGTCGCGTCCTCTTGTTTGGTTTCCCTATATCTCCATCAGGGCTTACTGTGTAAGGAACACGGTCCTTCTCAACCCTTCATCCCAGTGTAGCACAAGCTGGCCTCAGTCTGATGTCCTCGGTTGAGTCAAATGTCCTCACAGCCCAGTTAGCAGGACCTGTGGGTAATGGGAGGTTCTCCAGGAAGAGAGTGACGTAGACAGGCAGTAAGAAGGTATTTGTCATCCGTGCTACCAGTATCTGTTTAAGCAACACAATCTTGGCTGAAAGTCTTCTTTGACCACTGGTACCTGCACGGTTGAGTTGACCCTTATTTCTTTAAGGCCTGTGTGTTGCTTCTCTGCTAGTACTGGAGATGATTTTAGAGGATATGGAGACACATTATCAAATGGTACTGATGGCCATCTGAGAAAGCTGGGGTTTTTCTTTCTCTTTCCTGCCTCTTGATCGTTGAATCCTGGCTTAGTGCCGAGTCTTTTAACACTTCCAAAACTGTTGGCTAAATTCCTCCTCAGCAGGAAGAATAGTCTCAAACTGCCAGACTTGAACAGGTAACAT
The DNA here is from genome assembly GCF_000956105.1 of Propithecus coquereli. NCBI lineage: Eukaryota > Metazoa > Chordata > Mammalia > Primates > Indriidae > Propithecus > Propithecus coquereli. The sequence continues at coordinate 820,886 of NW_012149263.1, read as the reverse complement.
AAGCTTGCTGGGACTTAAAACTATTATTTTGATTTCATCATTTTTATAGTAACCTTTCATGTAAGGCCATGTGATCTGATATCTGTAAAGCACTTAAAAGAGACCTGGGAACATAGCAAATGCTATACATGTATTTGTTATCAAATGCATAAATCCCAAATGTTCTCCCACCTAAACCTTTCATGGCCAGTTTACCCACAGATTGGTCTGAGTAGGAATTGAGTGGAGGCTCAAGCTCCCACTTTTCCCAGATGTCACCTCTGACGAGGCTCTCCCAGCCTTGCGTCCCCACAGTCTCTCCCCAGATGTCAGTCATCGTGAAGTAAGTACAATGTTCTTTTATGACAGTTGCGATTAGTTGTTGAAAGGAGATGTGCGGGGAACGGCATTCCAGGTGGAAGGACCAACATAAGCAGAGTCCCTTAGGGGGCAGGGAGCACGATCCTTAACAGAGATGCAGGAAAGTCTCATTCACCTTTTCCACTGCCCCATCTCTGAGCTCCGTGCTGGGCTTATGGCAGACATCAGTGAACACTTGCCAAGTGACAACTGGATGCATTCTGGCCGGCGGGGCAAGATTTTCTCATGGATGTTCTCGTGGGTCTTGGTGCCTCAGTCATTGACTTCCCTCCAGAGTCTTGTCTTTTAGCCTTCACATTTGGCGAAATGTGTTTGGCTGCATGTAACAGAAGACCACTTTATACCGGTTTCACTCTGAAAAGCATGTAGCACTTGGCCTCATGGGAAGCCCTGAGATGGTGCCATTCATCAGTTGATGTAGACCAGTGTTTTTTAACTATCTCTGGGCACCAAAATCACCTGGGGAGCTTTGAAAACTACCAGTTGTCAGTCCTGATGCTCAGAGATTTGGTTTATTTTGTTCTACCTTGCATTGCTAGGTAGTCTTGATGCACAGGGAGGTTGACTCCTACTGAGTTAGGTTAATTAGGGAATATCTTGCAGAGGGTAGGGGGATGGTTCCTCTTTCTGGGTTTTCATGGCAGTATATTAATGGTATATACTCCTTTAAACTTCAGACTTTTCCTTTTGTCGTTACCTATTTACCCATGTTTCATTTATTTCCCCTGCACAGGGCATCCTGTTCCCAAACCAGAGCTGATCTACCTACTGGAGCACGGGCAGGAACTACGGGCAGTGCAGAGAGGCCTCCCCCAAAGCACCTGTGCAAGTAGGTGGCTGTGAGTCTGGCAGTTGGTGCCATGGGTGGCTGCTTTTTTGTGGTGTTGGGTATCATGGAGTCCTTTGAATTGTGGCCCCTCTGTCTTCCCACCCCCAACGCAAAGCCTTTGCCTTTACTTATGTTAGAATATGGTATATTAGATACGAGACAGGCTCTGGGCTTTACTGATTGGCCACTCACCAGCCTCAGGACCCCAGGGACGTTGCGTGGCCTTGCTGTGCCTTGGTGTACGAGTTGGGCTGAGTTAATGCCAACTGCTGTGGATAAACTCCAAAATCGTGGTAACTCAAGAGATGGAGTCTTTTTTTCTCATTCCTGCAATAGTCCAACATGGGTCAACAGGAGGGCTCTGTACTGCATACTTATTTAGGGATCAGGTACCTTCTATTATCAATATGTGGCTTTAAGGTTGCCCTGGCTGAGAGGGCCAGGAGAGAAGGGCCGTAGTCACGTCCACTTGCGCACATTCTCATTTCTATGTCCCATCCGTGGGCCAGGAGTCCAGGCACAGCTTACCTGGGTGCCCTGCAAGGCTGCACTTGTAGGCAGCTCACAGCACGTCAGCGCACGTCTTCAGATGAGACAACTGTGGGAGACTCCGGCAAGATGGGTGCTACAGTCTTGTAAAATTACGTATATTTTATCATGTATGTTCCATTACCTTTGCCGTATGCTGTTCTTCGGAAGCAAATCAAGGTCCTGCCAACATGCTAGTGGAGGGTGTCATAAAAGGATATGAACACTGTAAGTGAGTTTTATGCTTCTTCAGAGATTTCCTACCTCTTCTACGTTTTCATCCCTTCTCTAAACTCAACATAAAAAACATGAAGTTTCTGACACTTGGCAGAAACATAAAATTAAAAAATGCTCTTGCCTCTCCAACAGTATCTAAATATCGTTGATTGTATTTCACCCGAACAACCTAGCTTACTGGAGGAGTTCTCTCATTCTTGGAAGACACATCTCCATAGGACCTCTTCTTTACTATTTTCTTCTTTCATTTTTGTACTGAGGTGTAGTTTACACACAGCGAATATGCAGATCTTGAAGGTTCATCTCTATGAAATTTTACGTACGTATAAATCAGAGAAACCACCACAGCAGGTCAAGAAATAGGGCATTTCCAGCACTTCACAGTCTCCTTGTGCTGCCTCTTTGTAAATATCTCCTTCTATAACAGATCATGTTTAGACTCTGTCACCGCACATTAGTTTTGAAGGCATATAAATAGGACCCTGTATTTTGTCATGTCTGTCTTCTTTTGATAATCTTTATGATTCAGACGCATTCACGTGGTTGCATAGAGTTGGAGTTAGTTCATTGCTGTGCAATCTCATTAAACGAATAGACTAAGCCATGGGAGAGAGTCTTCATTGTTCCACATACTCCTGAGCGGTTGGTTATCTTTTCCGTTATTCTTTGAGGCCCAGTAGTGGTGTTTCTTAGCACCACAGCACCAAAAGTGTTCTTACTCAGGTCTCTGGTGCCACCCTGGTGGCCAAATGCAACAACTATAATAGTGAGAATGGACAGTGGTCTATAATTTACTGAACATTTATCCTCTGCCATGCACACGAGTGGTTTACATGCTTTTCTCATGTTAACACTCACAACAACTCGTAAGGCAGGATCTGAGAGTCATCCAGTTTTTCAGATGAGGAAATTGAGTCTTAGAAAAGTACGTGAGTCTGCTCTGGCTGCTGTAATAAAATGCTATAGGCTGGGTGGCTTATACAACAGAAATGATTTTCTCTCAGTTCTGGGGGCTAGAAGTTCAAGGTCAGGGTGCCAGCTTGGTTGGGTTCTGGTCAGGGCCCTCTTCCTGGCTTGCAGATGGCCGCATTCCTACTCTGTGCTCACGTGGCCTTTCCTCGGTGTGTACACAGAGGTGGGGAGTGACAGAGCTCTCCAGGTGTTTCTTCTGATAAGGACACTAATCCTGTCAAGTCAGGGCCCCACCCTCATGACCTCACGTAGCCTTAGTTGTTAATACTTCCATAAAGGCTCTGTCTCTAAATGCAGTCAGATTGGGAGCCAGGGCTTCAACATATGAATTTGGAGGGAACATGAACATTCAGTCCATAACGAAAAGTTAATTTGCCAAGCACATTTAGCTTGGCAGAGGCAGGATTTAAAATGAGCTGTTCTGGCTCCGTACCCCACACTCTTAACCACGATGCTCCGCTGACTTTCACCTCAGCAGAAACTCCTCTCACGGTTCATGCTGGAGCTTTTATAGCATTTGTCATCTAGTTTTCTCCTTCCCTCTTCTGACTTGACCTTCACTGTTGTCTTCTTACTCTGATCACTTCTTCACCATTACCCTCAGCAAGCATCCCCCAGCCCTTTTCATTCTGTGCACTTTCTCTGGGTTTACTCACTGGTGTTCGTGCTGTCAACTTCACCCCGGGTGTGGCAGGTCTCACAGTACAGACACGACGACTAATAAACGCCGATTGCTGACTCAGTGCCCGGTGCCTTGTTAAGCTTCGTACGTGTGCTGTTCACTTCATCCTCACCACGGTCCTTTCACGGAACCTTGAGGGATTTGAGTGGGTCACAGAGGTAGGGTGGCGTATTGCTGGAATTTCACACTGAGGTGTTTGTTGTCAGAGACCCTGAAGTTACCTACGACTCTCTGTAGGCCCTCTGACTTTTATAATTGTCTTAAGGTGCACAGATGTAGAAAAATTATAAATCATGATTTATGACACATCGTCATTGTTGGTCAGTGCATGTTCTGGATTTTGTTGTTGTTGTTTTATTTTCTTTCACTTCATTTTGTTAATGTATTTATTTATTCACTCGTCTTTAAAAAGATTGTATGAACTCCTGCAAACCCTTCACCCAAGTACAAGAAGGTTACCTCCCTCCTCCATTTGTTCCCACTCTTGTGCTGACTCCCATGCCTAGACAGCCAGTTTACCTTGGATTTGGTATTCCATTGATCTATTCTCTGGGAAGATTCGGGGAGGGGGGTTGGATAAATATAGGCTATTCAGATATTGTCTTTTTTTTGTATCAGTTTTGGTAATTTGAGTCATTTAAGGAATTTGTCCACTTTAATTTATCTACCCATTAATTTTTTAAATTGTTTCATCTTAAAATGGTAAGTTTTATGTTGTGTATATTTTACCACAAAAAAGTCATAAAAATAAATTTAAGATACATTCATATTTCACTGTACTTGTGTGTGTGCATTTTGCTTTTCTGTGAACATTATAAAAGGTGTATCATATTTTATATTGTCTCCTAGGATTTTCACTCTTTATCAACAGTATGTTAGTAAGATTCATGATGCTTGTAGTTGTAGTTCACTCATTTTTTTTTCTGCTATAGTCAATTGCATGAATATAACACATTGTATTTATCCATTTTCAGGGATAGTTTGAAAATGTTTATTTATAGTTTTTTGTTCTTGCAAACAATGCTGCCGTGAAAATTCATATGCACGTGTCCTCGTGCACACGTGTAGGAGTTTCTCTTAGTAAGGTTCCTGGGCCTGGAATTTTTGGATCATAAGGTAAGCAAAAGGAGAACTTTACTGGATGATGCTCTGTTGTTTTCTAAAATGGTTATTATACCTGTTGACATTTCACTTGCATTGTTAGAACAATTCCATGGGTCCACATCTCTCTGATACTTGATATTGTGAGGTTCTTAAGTGTTTTCAATCTAGTAGGTATAAAGTGGTATCTCATTGTGGTCTTAATTTGCTTTTCCCTCATTACCAAGAAAGTTGACCACTTCTTCCTATGCTGATTGGCCAATGTATATCTTCTGTGCACTGTCAGTTCACAGGAGTAAGTTCATTTTTTATTTTGGGAGTACAGTGAACTTCCCGACCATAATTGTGAGTTTGTTTGTTTCTCTTTTCATCTCAGTTTCTGATGCATGTATTGTGAGGCTCTGGCGTTTGGTGCACACAGATTTAGGATTGTTACGTCTTCCTGGTGGATTGGTCTTTTTATCATTAGGTACTGCCCCTCTTTTTCTCATTGTCTTTGGTCTGTCGTTTGCTCTCTGATATTAATATTACCACCTTTGTTTGCATTTTTGTTTTTTATTATATTTAGTCAAATTGACAAGTCTTTTATGAGTAATGCTTTCGTATCTTGTTTAGGACATCTTTCTCAAAATCTATGCATGTTTAGCCTCTGACAGTTAAATCATAATCAGTCTGGAGGTAATTCTGTGTGTGGTATGAGGTAGGGATACAATTTCATTTTTTCCCATATGGCAAATAATTTTTCTAGATCCATTTATTGACTAGCTCCTTCTTTTCCCTCTGGCCTTCTCTGCTACTTATATCATACATCAAAGTTCCATATATATATTTCTGAACTCTCTTATTTGATTTTTTCCTTTGTTTATCTTATATCTATGTATACATCACACTGCTTCAATGTATGTAATTTCGTCACAATACTGATTCCTCATAGAGCGTGTCCCCTGCTTTATTCTTCTTCAGAGTTACCATAGTTCCTCTATAAATTCCACAATCACTTTGTCAATATCCATGAAAAATCCTATTGGGATTTTATCTGATGTTGTACTGAATTTATAGATGAATTGGTAGAGAATTGACAACTTTGCATTATTAATTGCTCTTTTCATATAGATCTTCTTTAATAAGAAGTTTTACAGTTTTCTTCGTCTAGATGTTATCTATTTTGTGTCTGTTTACCTAGTTTTTCTTCAGGCCTAGAAGACTCAGTATGTTCATCCAGTTGCTCTCACCTTCCGTCGCTGTTACACAGGCTACAATCCTGAGATCTGTTTCTTCTCTGTTCCTGCCTGCCCCTCTGTCCTCATCCCCACCATCGTCTTATCCTGTTCACTTGCTTGGCGTTCAGCACTCCCTCAAGACTCTAAACATTTGTACTTTCTGTCTTCGTCTGCTGCAATTTTTTCCCCTAATTCCTCTGTCTGGGAATTGCTATTCTCCTTTATAAATAAATTCACATCGGCTCACAGCTATAATCCCGGCATTTTGAGAGGCTGAGGCAGGAGGACCGCTTGAGGCCAGGAGTTCAAGACCAGCCTGGGCAACACAGCAAGATCCCACATCCACAGAAAATTAGCCAGGTGTGTTAGTGTGCACCTGTAGTCCCAGCTACTTGTGAGCCTGAGGCAGGAGGCTCCGTTGAGCCCAGGAGTTTGAGGCTACAATGAGCTATAATCGTGCCACTGCACTGCAGCCTAGGCGACAGAGTGGGACCCTGTCTCTATTAAAAAAAAGAAAGAAAAAAAAAAAAAAGAAAGAAGCTCACATAGCACCTTTTCTGGGTAGCCACCACTGATCTCTTTTTGTCTCCTATCTGTGCCAAGTTGGGTGTGCCTTTCCTATGTTGTAGCACCTTGAGAGTGCCTCTCTTAGAGCACATTCATTACACACATTGTAATCCTTACTCTGGCCACCCTCCCTCATTTGGGAGAGTGGGGAGGAGTCTCCACTCCAGATTCTCTGTCCCTTGTCCCAGCTCTTCCTCCTGGGTTTCCTTTTAAAGGTGTCAAGAGTTCAGAGATTAGTAAAGAAATTGAAAACCTTGCAAAACTGCAAAAATATAGTAGGCATCAGAGGTGCTATTTTCATCTTCTTCCTTATACTAAAGTAGTGATTTTGTGTGTTCTATGTTGACATCACTAACAGATGGCTTTTTTATATTGGATTTCCTTCAGGTGAAAAACCAAAACCTGAGACTACAGAGCCTACTGCTTCTCAGTTGGCCTTCTCCAAGGAATCCTCTTTCCAGGAACAACTGGCATGGAGATCCTCAAGGGATTCCAGGTTGGGGAAAGCCAGAGATGAGGAAAGGCTATCAGAAATGCAGGGAGGGAATTTGAGGCCAAGAACAGACCTCTACCAGGAGACGTGCCCTGGGAAGTTGAACCATAAACGCGATAATTTGGAGACAGATGATAGTCTTGGTTTAAGGGTTTTACAGGAACGAATCGCTCCACAAGATGCTCTCCATGAACATGATTCTCAAGGACCGGGAAAAAGCCACATGATTGATGTAAGGAATAACCCTTACAAATGCAAGGAATGTGGAAAAGGGTTTAGCAAGAATTGGGCCCTTGCTCGGCATCAACAGATTCATGCTGGAGTGAAGCCCTATGAATGCAACGAGTGTGGGAAAGCATGTCGTTATATGGCCGACTTCATTCGACACATGAGGTTTCATACTGGGGAAAAACCATACAAGTGTATAGAGTGTGGGAAAGCCTTCAAACGCAGGTCTCACCTCACAGAGCACCAGCGTATTCACACCGGAGATAAGCCCTATGAGTGCAAAGAATGTGGGAAAGCTTTCACCCACCGCTCTTCTTTTATCCAGCATAATATGACGCACACTAGAGAAAAGCCCTTTTTATGCAAAGAATGTGGGAAAGCTTTTTACTACAGCTCTTCATTTGCTCAACACATGAGGATTCATACTGGAAAGAAACTCTATGAGTGCCGCGAATGTGGAAAAGCCTTTACTCACCGCTCCACTTTTATCCAGCATAACATGGCCCATACGGGAGAAAAACCCTTTTTGTGTAAAGAATGTGGAAAAGCTTTTTGCCTCAACTCATCCTTCACTCAACACATGAGGATTCACACTGGAGAGAAACCCTATGAGTGCAGTGACTGTGGAAAGGCCTTTACTCACCGCTCCACCTTTATCCGGCATAAGAGGACCCATACTGGAGAGAAGCCCTTTGAGTGCAAAGAATGTGGAAAGGCCTTTTGTGACAGCTCTTCCTTAATTCAGCACGTGAGGATCCACACTGGCGAGAAGCCCTATGAATGCAGTCAGTGTGGAAAGGCGTTTACACACCACTCTGTTTTTATCCGACATACTAGGACCCACAGTGGAGAAAAACCCTTGGAGTGCAAAGAATGTGCAAAAGCCTTTTACTATAGCTCTTCCTTCACTCGACACATGAGGATTCACACTGGAGAAAAGCCCTATGTTTGCAGAGAATGTGGAAAGGCTTTTACCCAGCCTGCAAATTTTGTTCGGCATAATAGGATCCACACTGGAGAAAAACCCTTTGAGTGCAAAGAATGTGAGAAGGCCTTTTGTGACAACTTTGCCTTAACTCAGCACATGAGAACTCACACGGGAGAGAAACCCTTTGAATGCAGTGAATGTGGAAAGACCTTCAGCCACAGTTCATCCTTTACTCACCATCGGAAGATTCATACCAGAGTTTAAAAGATGTAAGAAGGCCTTTTGCAAGTATGTTCACCTCAGTCAACTTCAGGGAACTCATACTGGTGAATACCTTTCCTTTTGATTGTAATTATTGAGGAAAATCTTTTGGCCAGAGAAATATCTTACTCAGTATCTGAGAATTCATACTAAAGAGAAACATAATTGTCATTCCTCTGAAGCTTTTTATGGCAGTTCATTGCTTGTCATCCAAAGAAGTATATTAGAAATTGACCCACTATAGAGGCTTACACTATACCTGAGAATCATCCAGGAGAGAGACCCAGTGGTTATCATGCATTTAGGTAAAATATCAGCAACAACTTTCCTCTTCATTTATATACTATAAATCCATCTCAAGAGTATTTTAATAGAACAAGGAGAGGTGGAGGGAGGGACTTAGAAGAGAAAGGAGAAATAAATGCATGCATGATTTCTTTTCACTTTCCCTGTTTATGACAATTTGTCATTTGGAGAGGTTGGGGATGGGGTTGGCCTCATCCCCTTTATATGTTTTTTATGTGTACATCCAGAGTCAGGAAAGTTGGACCATTGATGGCAGGCCTGGCAACATTTATTAAAGTAATTTTTGTTCCAAAACGTTGTTGTCTCTACTCTTCAAGTAATGTAAGTCTTTGTGCGAAATATAAAGGCTTGAGTCCTGAAATACTTAGACATACACATGCATACATTTTATTATACGCAGTGAATTCTTGTTATTGATGTTAGTTATGTTCTGTGAATTTGCTGTGCACACTGAATCAGTGAATACTGAACCATCGTTGCTAGGAGAAATACAGGGTTGGGTTCTGTGAGCCTCTGGTCCAAACATTTTCATCAACCAGTCACTATGTAACCTTTTATGGGTGTTTTCTTTCTGTTTAAAGACACCTTATCTAATATATATTTCTTTAAAACTTAAAATTACCATTCTTTATAATAAAATAATTTTAGCATTTTTGGGTAGTATACTCTGCTGTATTGTTACTGTGCTGCTTTAACTCTTTGAATTATATACACACAGTACACATACACAGTACTCACACAGTAAACACTCAGTGCTCATATACAGTAAACAGTAGTGTGAACACATAGTCCATGCTGTACAGTACGGTCATGCACATATAGTCCTAGAAAAAAATTAAAAGTCTGTTTTTGATGGAGCTACAAGATATGCAATGGGACAGTACACTGTGTGGTTACACTTCTTGACTTTGGCTTGCCCCAAGAAAACCAAGGGAGAAGTGGATGGAATTTATTCTGCAGAAGAGGAAGACATTTATGAGGCTGGCATGTCAACATCTGGCAGTTCTACCACAGGAATTTCACTCTCTCCACTTGTTGACAGTGTCAACAATTTTCCCTCCCGAACTGGCAGCTTGGAAAATTGTAATCTTTGTCTGCTTGGCTTTTCACTGCAAATCTTGTAAGTGTCCCAGCATAAGGGAGTGCAGCGGAGGTTAAAGGCTTAAATTTGAGGCTGCACTCAAGCATAGGGTCACCTTCTTCCATGTCACGGAAATTTTTTCCAAGGCAGAATTCCATCTGATATTTTGGCTGCTGTGAGAGACAATTCTTGGGGTCTCAGGCTGATTTTTATCACCAACCTTATCATCCCTAACTTCGATACCTTGTTTTACCATCTCACCCAGGTCTCTGTTGGTGGGTTCTAGAGCCTTTTCTGCCAGAGTTTCTTCCACATCTTCATGTTTTTGAAGGCTTTTTCACTTATTTGCCATGTGGTATGCATTATGTGTTTCACACTGTTCTTTATATTTTCTGTCATTCTTTCAAAGCCTTCTAAACTTTTCAGGCAGTTCGGCTCGTCAGTTATTTTTCCAACAGTTATTGACAGTCACCTGCTTGATACTATCCCAGTCTGTGCCAACACAATAACATTGCATATAGTGGCTGACTTCCAGCTGTCCATCGTAGTGGTTTCCTTGTTTGTGTTGAGAGTCTCACAGGCCTTGCTATAAAGGTCTCTTATGTTGTATATCTGGAAATCTTTTCAGTATACTTTGAGAGATTGGATGACAGATGTAGTATTTTGGAGCATGAAAAGAATGTCTAGGTCGGGGTAGGAATTTTCAGGTTCTTTAAAAAATATCCAAAATTAATAAAACCTTGAAGGCAAGGATTTTACATTGGAGATAACATTCAACTTCTTGGATGAAGCAGTTGAGACCAATCCCAGAATATTTCTGAAGTCACCCATGCTTTTTTGTCCACTTACACTGGACTGGCATGTGGTTCAGGTTTTTCTCTTTAAGTTCCTGCAGATTTGGGGAGTTTCATACATCATTCGTGGTTTGCACTTAAAGTCACCATTGGTATTGATGCACAGTAACAAAGTTGCACGATCTTTGAATGATTTAAAGCCAGGGACTTTCGAGGCCATTTGTGTGATGTAGGTTCATTTTTTTGGTAAAATGAGCCAGTCTCATAAAACCTGCTTTTTCACACAACTCTTTTCCTGTATAACACTTAGGTATGTAAATTCTTCTGTAGTCTTCCGATCTGCAGAACCTGCCTTACCTGCAAGTTTAACATCTTGGGAAAGAACCTGAACAAAAGGAAGCTTCCTGGTCTTGGTGGAGTCTTCATAGTATCTTTAGCCAAATTTAGTACCTAAATTTGCCAGTATGTCCCTTAATTGGGGAGCTCTAGGAGAACCTTTCTCCCCGTCTTGCCAAGTCAGAAGTGGAATCTTGGGGCATTCTAGGACTAGATCTACTACTTAGGGCAGAAAGCCGTGGCAGTCCCTCAAAGAGACAACACAAGCACTCAGAGCAGCATGCAGGGACACCAACAGGACCATAAGCCTTCCTAGGTGGTAAAGCCCACTGGGACAGCCACTTAGCAAGCTGAGCAGTTGAGGAGTGTCTCCTAAGTCCCCTCTTACCCATGACGAGACTGTCCTGTTCCTGATGCCATTTGCTTTTTGTTCTTTCAGGAGGTGGTCAGGTGCAGGCACAAGCGGGGCCATGGGAGAGGCTCAAGAAAACATAGTTTATTATACTCACGGGTCCTAGAGAGACAGAGTCACTGCATGCCATGAGGGAGTCACATGGTGGGGAGCACCAAGGGAGTGAGCTCAACCAAGCAGGTGGGGACAGATTGGGGACCCATGGGTAAGTGCCTGTATGGGGGTCAGGGCGGAGTACGTAAGCAATTTTATTGGTGCATTTAAATGTCATTAGGTCACAGGGCAGGGCAAGAAGGAGAACCTGTATCAGGGGCAGCCTTATCACATTGGTGTACCTGGTTCCCTGGCTGGGTGCTCATAGCATATTTGGGGGGATGTTTCAGCAGCAGGAAAATATCAAGTTTTAAAATATACAATTCCATTTTTATCTTCTTTTATTGACTTACTAGCCTTATTGAGTTTAGTGGTTGATTTAGAGTTTATGGTATACATCAGGGGTTGGCAAACTTTCTCTAATTGGCCAAATAGTAAATATTTTAGTCCAAGGGGCAAAATAAAGGATATTATGCTAGGATATACATAACAAGTAAGAAAACAAATTTCCACACATTTTTAATTCTTCAAAGTATAATAATGTAATATAGGTGTGCCAGTGCAATGAATAGAATTCTTTTTGGAGGTCCTATCATTTCACTTACTTGGAGATGAAAGTTAGTGTTTCTTATGTTAAGAAGATACATATTACAGTAAATCAATGGTTTCAAAATTGGTAGGCATGCTGGAAAGACAATGGGGACATTTCTGGACTATGGATTTCAAGGTAAACCCTGATAACTGTGACCCAGGGATGGAGAAGTGACTACTGCCATTACCAGTGATTCTGCCAGTGGTAATACCTCAAAGCCACAGAACTTTAAACTAGACACTGGAACACGGAGTCCAACTTGCAAGCGTGACAGAACTAGACTGTCTGCCTTACCTAGAATAATACCCAGCACGCACCACACAACCACGCGCACATTCAGGCACATGTGCATGTATGCACACAGCTACATAAGGAGTCTTCATCACAGAATTTGTCTCATCGTTTAGGATTCAGATTAAAAACCATGTCCACAGCTAAGCCTACTCTGTTCTCTCAGATGGTTTTTCTTGGTTATGTCCTCACAGCACTTGTAAGGATTATTTCAAATTTATTTGCTTTCTCTCATCAGATATAATCTCTGTTGGGAAAGGGTCACATTGGTTTTATTAATTATTAGAATGGTTATCAAAATGCTTTCTAGATAAACAGCATTAGTGTCACCTGAGAACATGTGAAAAATGCAAATTCTTGACTTTACCTCAAACCAACTGAAACAGAAAATCTGGGGTTGGGGCTTAGCAGTCAGTGTCTTAACAAGCCCTCCTAGTGATTCCAATGTACCACTAAAGATGAGAACTACTGGATTATTATATCCCAGCATTGTGTAATACACATGAGTGATGCTCAACAAATTTTCTTGAAATGTGTTTAAGCCCACTGGAAATAGACTCTGAATTATCCTCACAAGAAAAATGGCACAGAGACCAGGCCAGGTTTGCTAGTCTCTCAATAAAGCCTATAGTGTAAGGCTGATCTTAATTTTTCAAGAATTAGTGAAACATTTTGCAAGAAAGAGTCACAGTGAAAGAGTTCATTATATACAAAATGATTTTATTTAGAGACCAAAAATTTATTAACAGCATTTTACTTCTTTTGCAGCTTTAATTTTCAACATTGTAACACTAACTAGATCCTCTGGATGACTAAATATCTTCACATGCCCATTAGCTAAAAATAATTTCTATGTAGGACTCGAGTAAAAGCAAACTGCTGTTATAAGGAATGCATATTTATTTATAATATGCTTGTTTGCTCGTCTATAGAATTGTTTATACAAACAGCATCACTACAAAGAAAGATTTACACATAATTCCTATATCCTTCAGGTTGTTCTACCATTAGCCTTCTGATGTCTAGCAAAGTAAGAACTCTTAGTGAACACTCTGCTACATTTCTTACATCAGCTTTCTCTCCAATTTGACTTATTTGATACAGAATAAGGGATGCACTTGGAACTGAAGAAATTCCCACAATTTTGAAATTTTCTGTATTCATACAGCTTCTGTCCTGTAGGAGTTTGTGAGAGATTCCTGTTGCCTACAGTCTCTCCCAGATTTGCTCCATGTACAGGGTTTTTTTCCTCGTGTGAATATACTTATGTCAATTAAGGGATAATACTGACAAAGGCTCTCCCACATTTATTGTCTTCGTATGCTTTCTCTAGAGTAGGAGCTCTGACAGACAAAAAGGTTTGTATCAATGCTAAAGGTCTTCCCATATTTGCTACATTCCTAAGACTTTTCTACAGTATAAATCTTCTGATGTTGAATCAGGGAGGAACTATGGCTCAAGTTTATTATGAAAAATACTGCTTCATATAGTTTCTCTCCTATATGCTTTCTCACATGTATAGTGATTCATATGGACCAAAGGCTTTTCCACACTTACTGCACTACTGGCTTTCTCTACATTATGTATTCTTTGATGGGCAGTAAGATTGGAGCCTTTGCTAAAAGCTTTTCCACATTCATTACATTTATATGGCTTTTCTCCAGTATGAATTCGCTGATGTACAGTAAGGTTTGAACTACAGCTGAATGTCTTCCCACATTTAATACATTCATAAGGTTTCTCTCCAGTATGAATTCTGTGATGTTGAAGCAGGGATGACCTATGACTGAAGGCTTTCCCACATATACTACATTCATAAGGTTTCAATCTACTGTGATTTCTCAAATGCATATTCAGTGATTCAGGCTGGTTGAAGGATTTCCTGCATTTCTCGCATTCAAAGGGTTTTTCTTCAGTATGAATACTCTGATGTTGAATAAGAAATGAGAGGCTACTAAAGACTTTCAGGCATTTGTTACATTCATATTGTTTCTCGATAGTGTGAATTCTTTGATGTCGAGTAAGGTGTGAGCTACAGCAAAAAGCTTTCCCACATTCACTACATTCATAAGGTTTCTCCCCAGTATGAATTTTCTGATGGTGAATGAGAGATGACCTATGAATGAAAGCTTTCCCACATATACGACACTCATAGAGTTTTTCTTGAGTATGAATTCTTAGATGTTCAATGAGATGTGAAACACGACTGAAAGACTTTCCACAGTTCATACATTCATAGGGTTTCTCCCCAGTGTGAGTGCTTTGATGATTAGTAAGTGATGAAATATGGCTAAATGCCTTCCCACATTCAGTACATTTGTAAGGTTTCTCTCCACTATGGCTTATCTGATGTCGAGTAAGGGATGAGCCATGGCTAAAAGTCTTCCCACATTCATGACATTTATACGGTTTCTCTCCCGTATGAATTCTCCAGTGGCGATTAAGGATTGACTGTTTGCCAAAGGCTTTCCCACATTCACTGCATGTATAGATTTTCCGTCTATTGTAAGTCTGGTGAAGGGTAAGAGATTTGCTCTGGCTGAAGGATGCCCCACTTTCATTAGAATTCAAAAGTGTCTTCCCGCCATTGATTTTATCATCTTTTATAACTGACTTTTTTGGTAAGTTCTTCTTTAATACATCGTATTTACATGATTTCCCTTCAGCAGAAATTCTCTGTGGTTCAGAAACAGTAGACTTTAAATGGAAGATGCTTCTAAATGTATTGTATTTGTAAACACTTTCCCCAGTGGAGCTTTCTCTAAAGGTGAGGGTCACTGGTCTGAAATGTTCTACTTGACTTCCATGCTTCCCCTCCAACTCCTCTATGTATTCTGAATCCTTATTAAAATTTAAAAATTCACAACTTTGTTTTACAGTTTTTTCTATTATTACTGTTTGGGGTGAATCTTCATCATAAATGTCCTTCTTTGTTGATAATTTCTTGTTTTCCCATCTTGATTCCCAATCTGAAATATATCAAGACAGTAACAGTACTGCTTTTTTTTTTTTTTACTTCTTGAAAAGAAACTTCTATGGTGGAAATAAAACCGGGTAAGAAGTAAGCCCCCAGAAAGCACATGGCTCTGACAACCCACATATTCCAGTGATTTTTGAACAATGTTCAGGCGGACCACAGAGAATGAGATGCACACAGAGACCGGAATAGAGCATGATCAGGGAAATGGGTAAACTATAGGCAATCAGTCTGTGAAAAAATGAAGCTATCAGAAAGAAAATGTGGAAGGCATTCTGGATTCTAAGCCATCATTTTGTGCCTATACTCGTGTGAAAGACAACATTTTGTCTCACAGCCTTCTTCTCCAACCTTCAATTAATCTCAATTTGCTATCAGATCAATATGCTTAAAATGCAGAATTGATACTACTACATTAAACAGTTACAATAACTAAAAATCTAAATGCTCACATGGCTCACAAAGATTTAGCTTTCTGCGTTTATGTAGATCTGTGTAAAATTTTATGATCATTCACTGGACATTAGGAAATATTATTCCTAGAATTATTCCTATATGTTCCTTACTTCCTATTTGATCTATTAAACTTAGCTTTAGAGGAAGTGATTTTCCATCTAATTGACAGCTTTTGTTAGCCTAAAACCATCAGTATGTTTTTCCTTCAGTAGACTTAAGAAAGAATAATTTGCCTTATTTTGTCTTGAATAACAATTTAAATTACTATGATTCCAACTTTGATTAGATGACATCAGAAATATAAATAATAATTTGGGATGAAGGAATGATTGTTTTGAAATCTAAGCTAACTATTCCTTAATTTCGTTCATATCTGGGATCTCTGAAGACAGTATCCCTAAAATGCCTCTATACTCACTACAGGCATCTTTAACAAGGACCTCCTTTGCCTGATTCACCATAACTCACCTGGAAACATACCTTTTGACAGTTTTTTGTCCACTATCCAGGGCTCTTTTCCATCCTCCAATAAAGTGATCACATACGGCTTAGTTATGGAAAGACCTGCTTATGGAAAGAATACAGAACTTGTTTAAGCTGTGGTCCTCAAGGATGAGAGGCTATCATAAGAGGGACCAAAGTAAGGGTTGAAGGATGTTCATTGAAATGGAATGATAAGTTTCAGGCAGGGCACAAAAGAGCTACACATTTCCTTGGGAACATGGTATAGAAATTCAGCCATTTACTTAGGAGGATCTCCAGCAATTCAGAGTGGCAAAAGAAAGAAGCAGAAGGGCAGATGTCCTTACCTAGAGAGACCAGGTTCTCATAATTCTGGACCATCACATCCTTGTATAAATCCCTCTGAGCAGAATCTAGCCATCTCCATTCTTCATGAGAGAAGTCTATAGCCACATCGCTAAATGTCACCTGAAACAACAAATATATTTAAGCTCAATCATAGCCCAGCCTCTGTCATTGTACAAGCGGTAAAATTACTCTGGAAGAAATGGAACAAGATTCAGAAGTTGTGACAATGATCAGGAATCGGATCTCAGGTGAGTAACAACTGGATAATTATGTGTTTGGCATTGTTACACAGTACAGGCAAGAGACAAATATTAATATAAGAGCTTTGCTTCAGGAGAGTTAATTTTGTTAAAGGGAATAGAATTATACAAATTTTTAAAAATCAGCATTCAACACTTGACAGCATATAGTCAAGTATTCAGTTATGTCTTTTATAGCTTGTAAGTGCTGGGTAAGTAATAAAAAATGAGGCTAAAATGGTTTTCTCTCAAAAGGGATACTCGAGATGATCCACTAAGGTTCTAGGAAAAAAGAATGATCCAGTGGGTTCAGAAAAAAGACATCTTCATATTTGATAGACAGATACACACTGCTGTGGTTTGTGTTCCCCAAAAAGCATGTGCTGGAAACTTAACCACCACTGTAAAAGCATTAAGAGGCGATTAGGCCACGAGGGTTCTGCTCTCACAAATGGATTAATGCCATTATCATGGGAGGGGTTCCTTATAAAAGGACGAGTGAGTCAGCCTCCTTTTGTCTCTCTCTCTCTCCTCTCTTTGCCCTTCCACCATAGGATGACACAGCAAGAAGGCCCTCACCAGATGCCTGCCCTTGATGTTGGACTTCTCAGCCTCCAGAACCGTGAGAAATAAATTTCTATTTATAAATTACTCAGTCTGTGGTATTCTGTTATAGCTGCACAAATGAACTCAGGCATACACATAACTGATTCACAAATGAAAAAAAAAAATTTATGGTGTATACTTAAACTTCGTATTGGTAGTCATTCTATAATTAAAATAATTTGAGACCTTTTCATTAATGGTTTCATGCCAGAGGTACTCCTTAATAGGACCTTAAAATAAAGTAAAAGAAAGGGCACATTTTAAGGAAAATATTCTAAGGCAATGCTCATAGATGTGCTTAGAAATTTCTTAATAGTACTCATTCACAATATTGTTTAAAATAGCAAAACTGTAGAAAAAGCTTAAATGTTCAATAACAGCTTATTGGTTGGTCAAATTATAATATGTGCAAAATATATGCATTTAAAATGGCATTGTTATTCCTTTTCATTTGTGACTTTGCTTGGCTGTGGTAAATTTTTTGCTCCAAGAGTTGTTGATTCAATATTGTATTACTTTGTTTGGATATTTTGCATCTATGTTCACCAGTGACACTGGTCTTTTTTTTTAAAGGGGAAATTTACCTTTGTCTGGTGTTGGCGAAATAATTTAAAAAAATCAAATCTGCCAATGCAGAAAATCCTCTCCACAAATGTAGAAATGAAAGAAAACTGTTTTGTTATTGAATAAGCATTAAGTGAGACTGTGATACACTTCACAGGCAATCCACTGGGTACAAGGACAGAAAGGAATCTCATCATTTATAAAGCCAGGCAGATATAATCCATTACATACATGTTTTCAAAACAAATGATAACTTGTCCTCAATAAGAGGACCTGACAGCACAATTTGCTACACATAATTCATCCTAAATTCACCTGTTCATTACATTGGCCACTGTGTTAGTTAATTGCCTTTATCCCAAATAAAAATAACATTTCTTATATCTTCATGACAAGCAGGTCATTACAACTTAAAGCCAGCTGCCCAGGCTAGACTTCTACACACACAGGGAAAACAGGGGCACTATCTTCCTTGATGTTTGCATGTCAAAAAAGATGGCTCCAAGACCCTTAAGAAAGACTTTGCTGACTAGTAAAACTGGCAAGAGGCATATTTAGCTTTTAAAAAGATCTACGTGAACCTCAAACGGACAGGTAAAGGTTTTACACTTACAAGTTTTTCTCAGGGAAATACTCTAAGAAAAGGGGGCTTGGGGGTTCTTTCCCTTTTGGCACCAGGGATAATTCTGTTTTTAAATTTATATTTATACTTATCCAAGCATTAGGGTTATGCTAGCCTTATCAAAGGAACTGAAAATTTTTTGATCTTTTCCTGCTTTCCACAATGATTTTTAAAGATTAGCTTTTACAAATCTCACTTGATAAACCAAATAAAAAATTCAATGCTATAAAAATTCATAAAACACTATTTTATTCTATAAATGCAAAGACATTTCTTATTTTGTTTTGAACACATATTAATGAACATCACTGTATTAATGGCTTAAAGAGGAAAATCCACATAATCTCATCAATAGATACTCTTTTTATTTGAAGCAGGGTTTCTCAGCCTTCACACTGTTGACATTTTGGCCTGGATCATTCTTTGCTGTTGGGAGCTGTCCTGTGCACTGCAGGATGCTGAGCAGCATCCCTGGCCTCGACCCACTCGTTGCCAGGAGCAGCACCCCACCCTTACCGTGACTGTAACAACCAAAAACCCAAAATGCCTCTAGACATTACCAAATGTCCCAGTGGGTAGGGTCAAAGGTGACAAAATTGCCTCTGTTTGAGAACCACCACTTTAGAAAATTTGTGCAGTTCCTTGAAAGATCCTTTTAGGCCTCTCCACCTATGCACGAGGTGTTCCCTCAGTTCCATATAACTTCACTTCCACCTCTTCCCCTCTGGTACTATGGGCCACCAAACCCAGCTCCAGCCTTACGTCCCCAGGGATGCTGCTTTCTTGTCCTTCAACTGCCTGGGTGGCCTGTGGTGTTCACTCGTCCCTGTCCCCAGAAGAACTTAGAATATCTGTCCTAGCACTTATTTTAATTGCTTATGCTTTCTTACTTTTCTGCCAGTCCTGCACTGCTCAGTGCAGCGGCCACGAGCTAATTTGGCTATATAGATTTAAATTAATTAAAATGTAAAAATAATATAATTAAATAAAATTGAAAATTCAGTTCCTCAGTTGCTCTAGCCACAGGTCAAGCACTCACTAGTCACGTGGGGCTGGTGGCTACTGTATTGGCCACATACAGAACATTTCCACCACAGTAGAAAGTTCTCTTAGACAAGACTGCACTAAATCATGAAGTCCTGTGTATCAGTGTACACCCAATCCATGAATAGTTTTTCCTAACAGGTACTTCTTAAGTGTTTAGTAGATGAATCAATGAATGATTTTGGCATTAGTTCATTTTAGCTTTTACTTTTTAAAAAAATAGTTTTTTCAATTCTAATTATCTAATTTTCCCAAGAAAACAGACTCTGCCCAACATGCACATCTGCTATTCGTGTCCTCTCCTGTGCAGGCTTCACTTTGTACCCCATGATTCTGCGCCATCATTTTTCCATCATTCATTTTATTCACTCAACAGTTATTTACTAGGCATCTGTTTTGTGCCAGGTACCACTCTGGGTACCCAAGATACAACAGTCAACAAAAAAAGAAAATATGCTCCTCCCACCAGGAGGAGACAGACAATGAGCACATGCACATACTAAACAGAGTACATCGGCCAGCGAGTGGTAAGTGCCATGGAGAATAACAAAGCAGTGGTGGAGGAGTGGAAGTAACAGGCAAGGGAAGGTGAGTGTAATTTTAAACAGGTGTTCAGGGAAGATCTGGGGAGAAAGTAACCACAGAGCAAAGACGTGAAGGAGGTAAGAATGCAAGCTCATACATATCCCAAGCAGATGGCACAGCAACTTCCAGGGCCTGGGGGCAGTGGCTGGAGCTCACAGGGACAAGGAGGCAGAGAAGGAAGGTGCGATCAGAGAGGTAATAGCCTAACTGTACAAAGCTTTATAGGATCAGAGAGGTAATAGCCTAACTGTACAAAGCTTTATAGGTCATTGCAGAACTCTGATTTCTATTCTGAGTTAGGGCCACTGAAAAATTTTGAGTTGAGGAATGACAGGAATTTATATAACAACAGGATCACTGCGACAGCTCTACTGAGAACAGACTGAAGAGGGTTGGGGCAGAGGCAGGGAATCCAGCTAGGAGGCCACTGCAATGATCCAGGTGGCCTAGAGTGGGGTGGCAGTGGTGGCGGCAGTGACAGGGTAACTAATGGTCAGATTCTGTATATATTCGTATACATTTTAGATCTATTAATAACTAGAGTATCTGAATGTGAGTTTTAAGTGAAAGGAAGAATCAAGGACAACTCCAGACATCTCTTGACTTGAGCAACTGGAAGGACTGAGACCGCATGATAATAGCTTTGACAACCATGGAGCAAATAACCTAAAATTCCAAACTTGCATTTTGGGCTGTAATAAAAAAAAATTTGGCTCAAGACTCTAGAAAGCCTTCTAGCAGAAAACTATAGAAAAGACGAGCACTGAGTGAGGAGGACAGTACTTTGGGGCTTTCCTGTGGGCTCCATCCTTTCCTATAATGAAAGGAACCATGGATCCAGTCCCATTTGGGATTTTTCTTAGGTGGGAAGAGGCAGGAGAAGCAAAGCAAACTCAAAGAGTCCTTATAAGAAAGTGTTTCGGGAAGATCTGGGGACAAACCGACTTACCTGAGACATTACTTTGCAATTTCCAACAGTCAACACAGTCCTCTTTCCAGGCTCTTGTTTTACAGGTGGGCAGTGTCCTGAGAAGGCCTAGTAAGGGCAGGAAAAAGCAGCCATGAAAAATCAGGCTTATCTTGCAGCTCTGTGACACACCATAATGGAAAAGCACACTAGTAATCTGGGTCCCGGCCTTTCCCTTTCAATCAACAGGGTGTTTCTTGGCACGCAGCAGCTAACCATTTACCAGGTGCCGCCCGCGAGGAAAATCGACTCTTCTGTGCACGAAAGACACACTCACAAAACAACAGTAATAGTTTTAAACATCAGCTCGTTCACTCTTCACCACGCACTCACGTTATCCCAGATTACTTTTTTAAATGGTGACAAAACTGAAATTCGAAGACACTGAAACCATTTGTTCAATGTTACACAACTAGAAAGGGTCACTTTCACGGCTAGATGACAAAAACAATCGTAGACGGCGTTTGCTCTGGGTGAGCACGACGCACACTCGCCCGTTTTGCTAAAAGGGGAGCGTCGTCCTCGCTCCTCCTTTGTAGAGCAGGACACGGAGGCCCAGAGGAGCCCTGGCCGAGGACACACCGAGCGCTAGGCCCGGGACCAGCAAGGTTCCGGCGGCCCGAGCCCCGGCGGCCGCCCCTGGGGACCCACACTCGATCCCCGGCGGATCCTCCCTGGCACAGAGGCCGGGGCCGTCCGAAGACGGCCCCTCCGCGTACCTGACGCGCTGGGTCGCCGGTGAGCGGACGACGGCTGCCGCCCTCCCGGAACTACCCTGCCCCAGAGTCCTTCTAGATCTCAGGAGCCTGCCCGGGCCCGAGACTACGGTGGGACGAACCAGGAGAGACGCTCGCGCCGGAGCGACATTTCCCAGACTCCTCTGCCTCCGGGACCAAAGTTAACGGGCACCGCGAGCGGTCGCCTCAGGAAGACTGCACTTCCCAGGAGTCTCCGCGGCTGCGCGGACTCGGCGCCCAGCGAGAAAAACGGTCCCCGCTTTCTAAAACTTTATACCAGCTGCAGCTGGGCGGGTGTCGAGAGCGCATGGTCGTCTTCTGGTGAACTACACTTCTCAGGACCAAGGGCAGCCCGCTATTTGCACTGTGAGGACAGTGGCGCCCGAGCCATAAAACTACACTTCCCAGAAAACTATGCGGCTGCAACAAGGTCTTCCGGGTCATTCGTGAGCTCACAGATTCGTGCTCCTCCCGGGACATGGGCAGGCTTGCTGGTACCGTGCCGTGCGAGAGCTGGCCTTTGCAAGGGAGGGTCTCCTCTCGTCCAAACCCTGTCGCCACGCTGTGTCCTGTGGCTGGACTGGGACAACTACAGTACGCCAACCAAGGACATTTCCTGGAAACTCATGCAGACACGTCATATCTGTGACACTAATGACTGCCGTTCTGATGTGCGTTACACCCCCTCGAAGGACTTGAAAATACTGAACTCCAGGGAGCGCTTTGAGAACAATGACCCTTATCCTGTCAATCTACTAGGTGTGAAACTGTGACTCTTCGTGGCTTAAATTTGCATTTTTAAGTTTATTAATGAGATTGAGAATCTTTTCATGTCTGTTGGCCTTGTATTTTTTTGAGAACTGCACATCTTTTGGTCAATGTTCTTTTAGGTTAATGTTCGTTTTAATATTAAAATACAAGTGACATAGAAAAAAAACTGAGATTTTAAGGAGAAAGTGCAGAGGCTAGGATATTCTAGGATACTAGGAATTGCCCCCGTGCCCAAGAATCCTGGGCTCACTACTGAATTCAGTTAACAGAATAAATTTTCTGCAATTTTGCATAACGTTTCTGGGTATGAAATTCTTAAATTTTTTTCTGCTTGGGATTTGTTGAGCAGCTTGAATCTGTGAAGTGTCATCTTCCTGTGCTCAGCAAACTTTCTCTTTCGTGTTATATATGCCTCTTCCCTATTCGTTCTCTGCCTTGTGAACTCCAGTTAGCTGTAAGGCAAGTCTTGCCACGCTCTATCCTCCAGATGTCTTAAATCATCTGTAATTTCCATCTTTCACTCTGTGTTGCATTCTGGATAATTTTTCTGATGTCCCATTCATAATTCCCTCTCTAGGGGATTTTTTTAAATTTCAATTTAGCAAAGATTTTTTAACATGGTAGGCATAGTTGCTTTATAATATGTATCTGATGATACCAACAACTGAATATTCTATGGATCCCTTTGTAAATTTATTTTTAAATTCTTCACTCGGTTTGCTTTGCTTCCTTTTTTATTGGTTATCTTTGTTTGTCACTCTGTCCTTGAAAAGAGATTTCACGGAGCTTCCTCAGGTCTTCACTTGGATGCATCAAAGTTACCTCAAACACAATATGCCTATTAAAGAACTCATGATTGTCCTACCTTTTCATACACCCTAGTTTTAGTGAAAGACTCTGTCATTCAAGAGGTTGAGAAGGTCAAAATTACTTAGGCAACCTCTCAACATGTCTGTCTCCATCATACTCAATATCCAGTCATTCTCAAGTCCAGCCCTGAGTATATCACACAATTCTCCTGAATCTATCACCTCCAAAACTTTCATGAGCTGCATCACCAATGCATTAGTCAAAACTATTATCTCTACTCGGGAGGCTGAGGCAGGAGGATCGCTTGAGCCCAGGAGTTTGAGGTTGCTGTGAGCTAGGATGACGCCACGGCACTCTAGCCCGCGCAACACAGTGAGACTCTGTCTCAAAAAAAAAACAAAACAAAAAAAACTATTATCTCTTGCCAGTATGATCCCAATAGACTACTAACTAGTTCCCAGACATCTTCTCGGCACTAGTTCTCACAGCCATTCCAATGTTGTTCCAAACCTTCACCATTCTCCTAGTACCTGATGTTTCACCTGATCACACCTTCATATTTATATAACAAGTGAAAAAAGTTTCCATAAATCTTTAACTGAAAAAATTCAAAATGCAATGATAATTAAGGTGTTTCTGTAATACAGGTCTATCAATGTGATGGAAGGAATTCTTTGGGGAGCTAACATTTTATTTAAATGGAAATAAAATTTACTGTTTCTTATATTAAAATAGGTTATAAATATTCACTTGCTAATGCTTATCAGTATTGAGATTTTACCTATGTCATATTTTAAAATGTCTTTACACAGATGGCACTGACAATAATGCTGACATTATTCCATGAGGATATGATTTAAATAGGGCATATTAATCACTTGACTGGCCTTTATAAAAGTCCATTAGATTTTTATTTTGATATTTGCCTTTTAATAGATCATTATATTATAGATTAATCACTTCCAATTGAAGGTTAAGTGGAAATTTCTTAACTGCACGGTTAAATAGGTTTTAAAATATGGAAATTTCCTTTGCATGTGCAGTGAAGTCCAAAAATATCTGTTGGAATTGTAGTTTTGCTTTGGAAATACATCTGATGCAAATTTGTGTGGGAATTTAGATCTCACTTTTTGTTTAACTTTTGTCAACACAGAAAATGTATTTTAAAAGCTTATGGTTCAAACAAGGCTAGTTTTTGTCTAAAAGACTTTGACACAGTATGTTTTTGCATATATGTGCTGTTCTGCCTGGTTGTTTTAGGTTTGAATTCATTAGAAAACATCAAGTTTGAATCAAAACCCAGTTTCCAAAAGCTCTGGAAGAACTAACAGCAAAAGTTCCTAGAAGGGCCTTTTATGTTTCTCCAGCTATATGACCACAACCAGCTGTCTAGCCATTTATACCAAGTGAAAGCTGTCTTAGTCTGTTCAGACTGCTATAACAAAATACCATGAACTGGGTAGTTTATAAAAACAGAAATTTATGTCTGACAGTTCTGGAAGCTAGAAAATCCAAGACCAAGGTGCCAGCAAATTCAATGTCTGGTGAGGGCGGCTTTCTGGTTCCTAGATGGCACCCTCTAGCTGTGTTCTCACATGGTGGAAGGGGCAAGGCAGTTCTCTGGGGCCTCTTATTAATATAAAGGCACTCACCCCTGTCATGAGCCCTCATGAACTCCAAAAGGCCCCACACCTCCTAAAACTATCCCACGGGTGATGAGGTTTCAACATATGAATTTTGTATGGAAATAAACATTCAGACCATAGCAAAAGCCATGAGTAAACACATCAGCCCTTGCGGCTACTAAGGGAATTTCAGATTTTAAAGAGCGCATCATAAATCCCACTGATTTATCTTGACCAAGGGTTAAAGCCAGATACCCAGTAATCTCCAGAGGTAAGACTAGAGCTATTCTAGACAACTTGAAAGTTAACTCTATCTTACACTATTTGACAGCAAAACATACAAAAAAAAATTGTAGATGGTGCTAAATTTAGAGATTAAATGCCTATATCAGAAAAGAAATGTCTCAATCAAGGACAAATGCAACCTTAGAAAATAGAAAAAGGACAACTGAAACCCAAAACAAGAATGAAATAATAAAGATCAAAGAGAAGTTAATGAAATGGAAAACAGAATAACAATAGAGAATAATCAATAAAACTGAGAACTGATTTTTGGAGAAGATCAACAAAACAGATTCATCTCTAACCAGACTGACAAGAAAAAAATGAGAGAAAACAAAAATTACCAGAGTTAGGTACAGATGGGGTTACACCACTAGATTCTACAGATTTAAAAGGATAACAGAGAATTATATGAATTATTTTATGCCAATAAATTTCATAATTGCCAGTTTGAAAGCAAAGAAATAAAACTGAATTTATTTATAGACAACATGAATGCCAATGGAGAATGCTAATCCCATGGAATCTAAAAAAAAAACAAAAAAACTAGAATAAATGAATTTATAAAGTTTACAGAGTAGAAAATGAATATTTTTATAAAAATTGTAGTTCTATGTACTAGCAAAGATCAATTTGAAATTGAAATTTTAAAAGAATACTTTTTACAAGAGCATATAACATATAATATAGGTGGAGATAATTAAAATGTGCAAGATATATACACTGAAGACTAAAAGATTGCTGAGGACAATTAAAGAAGATCTGAATAAAGGGAGAGATTTGCCACATTTATGAATTGGAACACTCAATATGGTTAACATATCAATTCTCTTCAAATTTATATATTTTTTTCCAATGGAATCCCAATCAAAATCCCACAATGCTTTTATTAGAGAATGCCAAGTGAATTCTAAAAATCATAAAGAAATGCAAAGAACTTAGAACAGCCAAAAAAATTCTGAAAAAGAAGAACAAAGTTAAAGGACTACACTACCTGATTTCAAGACATACTATAAAATCATGTTAAGACATAATTTTAAGATATCAGAAAAAAATATAGATTAAGAAAGTCCAGGAATAGACCAACACATATACGATCAAGTGATTTTTAAAAAGGGTGCAGAGGCAATTCAGCAAAGAGAGTGCTTTCAACCAGTGCTGTTGGAGCGACGGGACATCTATAGTGAAACAAAAAACAAAAGAGAAAAACCCCAAAGCTCTGACCCCAAATGTCACAGTATACAAAAGAACTCAAAATGGATTATAAACCTAAAAGTATGAAACCTCCGTTAAGTAACACAAGAGAGAATGTTTTTTGTTTTGGCAAATACTTCATAAATACACACCAGAAACATGTAAAAATAATACATTCAAATTTATCAACAGTAAAAATTTTTGCTGTAGGAAAAACTCTATTAAGAGGATTGGAAAAAAGCCGCAGGCTAGAAGACCATACTGGCAAATGACAGTTCTAATGAAGGACTTTATTAAAAACCCTCAAAATTCAACAAGAAGAAATTTTTTAATGGGCAAAAGATTTGAACTGATACTTAACCAAAAAAATAGAGCGATGGCAGCAGTACAACTAAAAATTCTAAACAGTAGTCATTAGGGAGGTACAAAATGAAATCACAGAGAAAACCACTACACGCGTAATGAGAATGGTAGAAATTAAAAAGACTAACCATGCCAAGTGTAGGTGAGGATGTGGAATAACTGAAATTCCCACTGCTGGAGGGATACAAAATGGTATAACCACTTTGGAATACAGTTTGTCAATTTGTAAAAAGATAAAGATCTGTTTATCCTTTGACTCTGTGAACTTATGCTTTTTATTTTCTGTATTTTATGATGACACCTTAAAAAACTTGCTGGCCTAGGAGAGACTTCCCCTCCCAGAGCTAGCCCTTTCATAGAGTTAGCAAAGGGTCTGACCACGATCACGTCTCATACACAAACCAAGCAGTCCTGAGCCTATAGCCCAGCTACCTTTTTATATTTAACTCTCACACACCAAGTCAGTATTTTCCCTGCCCTAAGGCATCCCAGGATCAGGTACCAGGTAACCAGAGAGGAACCCTATAGCCCAAAGCCTGCCAGGATTATTCAAACCAGCTAATCATAAAGTGTTTGCTCTTCCCTGTCTCGCCTTTCCCATGGAGACCCCAATAAGGACTGTAGCCTATGCCTTTCCCTTGCTCCTTTCTGGCTCTTGACCAACACCAGTGCTCTCCATGTGGCTCTGTGCAGCATGGTATGCCCCTTCTCTTGGGAAATAGAAGTAATAAATCCTTTGCATGGCACTGGCCTGTGTCATCAGTCACTGCCGTAAGTTATAATAAAATCCCCCATGTAGAACTGAGACACTGGGTCTTTTGCTCCTAGGTATTAACCCAAGAGAAAGACTGGTAGTAATATATGAATGTTCATAGCAGCTTTATTTGTTATAGCCCCAAACTGGAAACAATCCAAATGTCCTTTAACAGATGACAGAAAAACAAATTGTGAAATGTGCATACAAGAGAACACTAGTCTGTAATAAAACAACGAAGTACTCATACATGCAATGTGGAGGAATAGCAAAATAATTATGCCGCATGAAACAAAAGCAAAAAAGAGTAAACCTTTTATTATTCCATTTATATACAATTTTATATAGGAAAAGGAGTTTATAGTGAAAGACAGCAAATCAATGGGAATGGGTAGCCAGAGACGTAGGGAAAGAGGGATTTTAAAGGAGAGGAACTTTGGGGATGTCCACTATCATGATTATGGTAATGGTTTCATGGGTATATATTAATGTACTAGATAAAACATCACATCTTACATCTTAAAGATGCATAGTTTACTGCACATCAGTTATACCCCAATAGATATAGATACAGAGCTTTAAAAAATGGTTCCACATAAAAATCTGGATCTCCTGCTTCTCTTGAAAAGCTAGTCATTTTGGCAAACATATACTGAATCCATCATAACTATCCTCATCCTTTGAAAAGGAAAGCCCTGCTTCAATGGAAGCAAAGACCACCAAGCAATAAAGGTTCTTTGTGAGTCATAGAAGCCTCATGCCTAGACTATAATCTCTGTCTTGTCTCCATTTTCTTGCTTCTATAAAAATGGCCTTGAAGCAATCAGCCCAAATAGCCTCAGCAATCCAGAAAACATTTAGACCATTTGCTCTGCCAGTGACTTTGTCCACGGGAGTGGCTAAATCTAGAAGTCCTGAGCATATCTGTATACCCTCATCCCTCACAGCTGTAGTGACCAGAATAATTCTGGAAGCACGTTTAGATGAGGAACACATCCTCTAGTTTGCTGCCCCCAACTGTTAACCACAGCCAGTGTGTGAATGTAATTATGGTGGACTTCAGTGGCGTCAGACCACTCATGATTTCCTCCAGGGAGAGGGAGACAGTACAGAGGTCTGCCTTCACTGACACATTGGGTAACCCGATACACACTTGCTGGCTGGCAAAGGTGAAATGGCTTTTGCCACAGGTACTGGCAGTGATATAACTCAGGGAAGGGCCCTCGGCAGGTAAGAAAGTGCAATGCAGCTCCTCAAAGCTCCCCACCTACCGACATTCACAAGGAATCTCTCCAGTATGGATGTCAAGATGTGACATTCAACTTTTGCCTGATGGCTACATCACAAAGGCTACTCTCAGAGCCCCTCTCTGGTGTCACTCATTATGTTGACCAGGCAGATAACACACTCCCTGTATTCTAAGGCCTTTCTCCAGGGAGAACTTTCTGGTACTAAATGGGAGAAGGCCATTGGCTGAAGGCTTTTCTCCAGTATGATTTCTTCGATGTTTAATGAGGCTGGATTTGTGGCTAAAGAATTTCCCACATTCGCTGCACTCATAAGGCCTCTCTCCAGTATGGACTCTCTGGTGTTGAGCGAGTGTAGATTTAAGGCTGAAGGCTTTCCCACATTCACTGCACGCATAAGGCCTTTCACCAGTGTGGACTCTCTGGTGTAAAATGAGGCTGGATCTTTGGCTAAAAGATTTCCCACATTGAGTGCATTCATACGGCCTTTCACCAGTGTGAACTCTCTTATGTGCAATAAGGCCAGAGCTTTGGCTAAAGAACTTCCCACATTCAGTGCAGTTATAAGGCCTTTCTCCAGTGTGGATTCTCTGATGCCGGACAAGTGTGATTCTGCGGCTAAAGAATTTCCCACATTCGCTGCACTTGTAAGGCTTTGCCCCAGTGTGAATTCTCTGGTGTTCAATAAGGCCAGAGCTTTGTCTAAAGGTTTTCCCACATTCACTGCATTCATAAGGCCTGTCTCTAGTGTGGCTTTTCTTGTGCTGAACCAGTCTGCATTTCTGGCTGAATGCTTTACCACATTCAGTACACTCGTGAAGCCTTTCTCCAGTGTGAATTCTCTGGTGGTGGACCAGTCTGTGTTTATAGCTGAAGGCTTTCCCACATTCGCTGCATTCGTAAGGCCTTGCCGAGACGTGAACTCTACGGTGTATAGTAAGGTTGGAGTAATGGTTGAAGAATTTCCCACATTCGCTGCATTCGTAAGGCCTTGCTCCACTGTGAACCCTCTGGTGTACAACCAGGCTAGAGTTATGACTGAACGATTTTCCACATTCTCTGCACTCATAAGGTCTTTCTCCAGTATGGACTCTCTGGTGCTGAACGAGTATGTGTTTGCTGCTGTAGGCTTTCCCACATTTGCTGCACTCGTAAGGCCTTTCTCCAGTGTGAAGCTTTTTATGCCGAACAAGGTGGGTGCTTTTGCTGTAGGCTTTTCCACATTCACTGCACACATGAGGCGTTATACCCATGTGAACTCTCTGGTGTACAACAAGGTTAGATTTACGGCTAAAGAATTTTCCACATTCGTGGCACTCATAAGGTCTTTCTCCACTATGGACTCGCTGGTGCTCGTGAAACCTACTTTTGTGTCTGTAGGCTTTCCCACATTCACTGCACGTGTAACACCCTTCTGCAACGTGAAAGGCCTCTCTGCACTGAGTACTTCTGGGTGAGTTCTCCTTGCTGTGAATGGTCTGTTGCTGGAGAAGGGCTGAGCCGGGCAGGAGGTCCTTCCCACTGTTGCCACATGTGAAGGGATTCTCTGACACGTGGACCCTGCAGTTCTTACCAAACAAAGCCCTATCCTCATCCCGTGTGAAGTAGTTCTCTCCAGTGTGCTGCTTCTGATGCTGGAGGATGTTTGTGCTAAGCCAGAATCGTCTTCCGTGTGTTCCATACGTGTGTGATTTGTGCCTGGGGTGTATTCCCTGATGCTCAGCCAGGAGCAAAACATCTTTCATGACTGGGCTACAAATCCCACAAGGGTAGGCTTTTGGGGTGGCCAGACCTGCCTTGGGAGCCCTGACCTGTGACACTCCTTGAGAAGGTGCCTCCTCATTCTCCATTCGAAACCAACAACCTGGAAGCAGAGAAACGTTGTTGAAGTACATGTACACTTTGGTAGGAGGGGCAGCCCCAACACAGCGTGTATCTTACAGATCCAGGAATGAGTACACGAAACTCTTGGGATGAAAAGGGGGCTGAAGTTCGGGTGAGAGACTCTGCTGTACTGAGCCTGGCAACATCATACCATGGGGAAGTCCCCTGTGGGGCAAGCATACAGTGATGGGACAGAGCACAGGAAGGAGAGGCTGCATCTCCAACTCACTTCTCTGCAAACGGCTTTCAGCTGGGGCTTGTCTGCTGGTGACACGTGAGCACTGAATAGAAAGGTGTGTCCAGACCCAGGAAAACCAACTACAACTGAGCAGCTGTTCAAGGACTATTTAAGGTACGTGCACATCTCACAACACTTTATGTGTAGCTCAGTGCCAGAGAACACTGCAGAGAGGAACGGGTGAGACCTGAATGCCAGAGAGGCGGGGGCCAGTCCTGGCTGGACGTCAGAGTAGGAATGACAAGCGGGCAAAATGTCAAATGTGAGGCTGAAATACAGAAATGAGTTAAGGGCCCTGTCCTTGGTACGCAAACAATCATGGGCACTGGGAAGGTTCCTGGCATCATGAGAATTCGGCCCTTACTTCGAGCCATCCCTCACTTCCCGCCTACCAGAGCCAGTACCCCTCTGGTGTCCTCTTGCCATAGCTGGGGTCATGTCTACCTGAATTTGGGAAGACACAAGTCCTAAGGGAAAGGCAAGGCAGGTAAATAGACAGCAGGTGCACAGAGGAACCCACCCCGTGACAGACCTCAGGACAGAAAACTAGTATAACAAAAAAAGCCTCAGAGAATGTCTTACAGGAACAGCCCAGTGGTCCCTGCAAGTAGTAACCACGTGGCGCCTGCAATTCCTGGCACTGTGAGGCCCAAGGAAATGCCAGCTGCAGGGAGAGCAACAATGATTCTGGACGGTCACTCTGCCAGGGTGAGGCCAAGCCTGGTGGGATTCACTGGGTTCACTGCAAGACGCCTGGTCCCCTTACTCTCCCCTGCCAGGCTTCAGGGTACCAGGTGGTGGGGCTGCCTGGGGAGAGAATGTACTCAGCCCAGCCCGAGCACCCGTAGCACCTTCACAAGAAAAGCTGGGGAAAGAGCAATGTCCACAGCCAGGCTGTGGTAAGGAAAGAGCAGCCCCTAGAACAAAGGGGAAGGAAGAGCCCAGCCAGGATGCCGGGTGAGCGTGAGGGACTTACCCAGGGAGGCCACAAGTGCAAAGTTCTCCAGCATGACATCGCGGTACAGGAGTCTCTGCGTCTCATCAAGAAGCTTCCACTCCTCCCATGAGAAGTCCACAGCCACATCCTCAAAGGTCACGCTGCCCTACCATGACAGGGAAAGCTGCGTCCCTGAGCAGCCTCTCTCCCCAGGACCCGTGGTCTATCCCTTTCCCCCGAAATATCCCCCCTACTCTCCTCTTCCTCCCCAGGTCACCTCACAGGAGATATCGGGCCAAGTGCTGCTGCTTCCCTCTCCCTCCTCATGGTCCTACTCCTCACCACATTGGCCCACATCAACCCCGGGCATGTGTGCAAATGAACGCCATCTAAGCTCTGGGCCTGGCGCAAAGGGCCCTATCCCTTCTCCTGCCAGCAAATCCCTTGGTCATGCCTCCCAGACCAGTGCCTCCCAACACAAGCCAACAGGGGCTCAGCTTTCTCCCTTAAGCCCCTAGGACCAAGTCCCTGGCACCATCAGTTCACACTGTCTCCCTTGAGCACATCAGCCTGTAGACCATCCCTCCCTCACATTTCTGACCCCCTCTGTCATCACCAACCCCCGGCCCACGCCACAGATATCTGACATCTCCACATTCCACTCTGCATGTGCCATCCAGACAGTGCTTGGGAAATGCCATCGTGACTCCATCCTGCCTTAGACCTCTGACAGCCCACAAAGCCAGGGAGCCCCAGTCCTGTTTTTTGTTATTGCGTTTGTTTTTTGTTTGTTTTTTTGAGACAGAGTCTTGCTCTGTGGCCCAGGTTAGAATGCAGTGGTGTCATCATAGCTCACTGCAACCTCCAACTCCTGGGCTCAAGCGATCCTCCTGCCTCAGCCTTCCAAGTAGCTGGGACTACAGGCATGTGCCACCATGTCTGGTAATTTTTCTATTTTCTTGTAGAGATGGGGTCTCACTCTTGATCAAGCTAGTCTTGAACTCCTGACCCCAAGCTATCCTCCCAGAGTGCTAGGGTTCCAGGCGTGAGCCACCGCGCCCAGCCCCCAGTCCTGTTTTAAAGACCTCTCCACTTTGTCCTGCTTCTTGCTTCAATCTTAGCCACTCAGAACCATGTGCAGGTGTCAGATACCTTAAGCCCTTTTCTACTGCTGGGTTGCTGGGTTATACACACTGTCCTGTCACCCATGTCAGCCATCCTCTTTCCACCAAAGCCTCATTCAATGCCCAGCCCCACTGGTCCCCTGGCCTTCACTGACTTTCCCATTTGCTCCTGAGCTTATCCACCAGCCTGATGCAGCTCTCCAGGTCCCATCAAGAGTCACCACAAAAGCCTGGTGAGCCTCCAGAGGGCTGAATAAGTGCAGGCTCTGGCCTCACTGTCACCTCACCCCCACTGTTGCTATCCTCCACATCCAGCTCATGGCTGTCCCCCTTGGAAGCCACCTCCCCACCACAGCCACCAGTCACTGTCTTTGTGACACACATCAACCCCATTCGGGTGCCCAAGAGAGAGAAGCCCAGTTCTCCAATCGGACCCTCCTTTTCCCTGCCCCCAATAACACTGTCACCACGACCTGAAGACTCCCTTTCCTAAATGCAACTCACAGTTCCACCCGGATGTGGTTTGGATGTAGCTTGTCCCCGCCAAAACTCCTGTTCAAGTTTAACTGCCAGCGCAGCAGTGTTGAGAGGCGGGAGGTGTTTGCATCACGGGGGCTCTGCCTGCAGGAGCGGCCAGGTGCCCTTCTCTCTAAAGTGAGTTCTTGCTCTCGTGCCTAGTCTGGCAGGAATGGATTTGTTCCCACGAGCGCAGGTTGTTATAAAGTAAGAACCCCCTTTGTGTTTGGTCCCTTCGCACATTTCCCTCTCCCCTTTGACCTTCCGTGTTATGATGCAGCAGGAAGGCCCTTGCCAGAAGCCAGTGCCATGCCCTTGAACTTCCCAGCCGGCAGAACTATGAGCTAAATAAACTTCTTTTCTTTATAAATCACCGAGTTTCAAGTATTCTGTTACAGCAACACAAAATGGACAAAGACAATCCCGTCCACATACAGGCCACCAATTTGTGGTGCCTCTGACTTGAGCCCTCAGACCTGTGTGTCCAGCTGTCCACTCAAGGCCTCCACTCGGGGCCTTTATTAGAACATCTCAGACTCAACATAGAATAACAAATTCTAACTCCTGATATTCCCTCTGAAGACTACTCCTACAACCGACTTCCCCATTTCAGTTGGCATCTCCTTCCAGCTACAAAGGCCAAAAATTTTGGAGTTATCACTGACTCCTCTCCTTCTCTCTTAACTTCCACATCAGAAAGTCTAATTGGACCTACTTTAAAACCAAATCCAGAAACTGTATTTTTCTCCCATATCCACAGCCACCCTCCTGGACCAGCCATCACTGACATTCATATAAACTATTACAGGAGCCTCTTCCCTCACTCCTAATGTCTGTTCTCCACTCTGCAGCCAGAGGCAGTCTGTAAGACCTGATTCAGATGACTGTCCCCTACTCTACTCCAAACCTTCCATGGCTCCTAACACCTTCAGAATAAAGGCACAGTTCCTCCACCTGCCATTGCAGGCCTGACTCCTGCATCCCTGCTCTCTGGTCCCACAAGACAAAACAGAGACCTGTAACAGCTGCCTGACAACTCAGGCTCAGCTCTAAGCTTCTGCACATGCTGATCCCTGGGCCTGTAATGCCTTCTATAGGACATCCCACTGGTGGCCAGAAAGTGGGCCCACTCCATATAATCCCGGCCTGGATTCATGACCCTGAGTCTGGTGAGACCCCAGAGACCTCAACCCAAAGGCTAGTAGAGTGGCAGGCATAGGGTCCTGCCACATCCTGGAGACCAACTGAGTGGAACACGGGAAGGATAAGGACCTGAGACACCCTCTACTCACCTGTGCATGGCTCATAAGTGCTTCTGAAGCCATGGAAACCTGTGGGAAGAATGAGACTGTGAGTGAAGGGCACCCATGGTGGGGTCCCAAGGGCTGGAGGTGACCTCCAGCCAACTTTTTAATTTCTGGGCTTCAGTTCTTAGTGCTACCTCTTACCAGCTATGTGACCTTGAACAAGGATTCAACCTCCTTGTGCCTCAATGTCATCTGTAAAATGGGCATAAGAATGGTACCAAGCTCACAGGGCTGCTGTCGGTATCAAATGCATTAGTACATGTCAAGTGGTAATTGTGGGCTATTACTGCCACTGAATCAAGGCTGCTGTCAATGTTTTCAGTACAAATGATACGATGAGTTTTTCAAACTTTAGATGTGTGGTATACTGATCTTGTAAGTATTTATAAGAATGTAATATGTATGACCTTGTGGTTTATTAAGGTGTGAACTAAATATTAAGTGCTTGCGTAAAGTTAACTTGTTAAATTCACACATCCCAATGTTTAATTGCCTACCTATATGTACATATTTAGAGGAATACTGATCTCTCTTTTTTTTTTTATTTCAGAGTATTACAGGGGTTACATAAATTGCCCTTGCACTGCCCGAGTCAGAGCTACAAGCGTGTCCATCCCCCAGAGAGCATGCACCGCATCCATTAGGTGTGAATTTACCTGTTGAAATAAGTGGTTGTTTCATAAATTCACAAGTTAAAAATGGGGAGGTGGGCAGCAGCTGTGCAGGCCAAGGATGCTAGTTTTCTATCCTTAAAAACCCCACCTGTGATTGGATCGCTTCTCCCCATTCTATTGCCACCACTCTGGTCCAGCAGCAGCTCTCCTGGAGTCTGTTGCAGTAGCTCCCTCAAAGTCTCCCCATCTCCACTCTCATGAACCCTCTTTCCTTCCCATCCCCCAGTCTGTTCTCCGAGGAGTCTTTGGGAATTTTTTAAAATCTTACTCTCTCTGTCCACAACCCTCCATGGCTACCAACACCCGCAGAATGACATCACAGCGACTCAGGCGGCTGCTGTGAACTAAAATAAAATCTTAAGACTCATCCCCACACTGGCTAACTGAATGGATCCCCTCACGGCCAAAGGAATATCCTAAAACTAAATTGCCTGCCAGGAGAAGGGAGGTCAGACATGCCTCATCATGCCCCCCTCCCTTCTTGGGGACATCCTTTGTAACCCATTAACAGGCCTGAGGGTACGCAAGACAAACCGCAGGTCCTAGATTTACACAACAAATATATGTCCAGCGGCTTGTCTCAGATTAACAGCTCCTTGTGTTAAAACATTCCAAGCCTTTAGATAAAGCTTCATGTCTTTAACCAATTACAAGTCAAAGAATCTTTAAACCCACCTATAATCTGTAAGCCCCCCCTTCGAGATTGCCCACCTTTTCAGGCCAAACCAATGTATGCCTCCCACGTATTGATTTATCACTTTATTGGCAACCCCTGTCTCCCTGAAATGTATAAAACCAAACTGTAACCCAGCCACAGCGAGTCCACTTGTTCAAGGTTTCTTGGGCTTGGCTCCGGGTCATGGTCCTCAAATTTGGCTCAGAGTAAATCTCTTTAAAATTATTTTACAGAGTTTGGCTTTTTTTCCTGTTAATACTGCCATTCCACACATAGCTCATCGGCTCACAATGTTTTCCATAGATAGGAGACTCCAGGTTTCCCAGCTGCTCCTCAATCGCACCTCCACGCCGCTGCACGTCTTGGTCTCTGCGTCAAGAACTCTCTTCCACTCCTCATCACGCTGGGTGTCAGAAATGGGGACCCCGCCCAGGAACGCACCAATGTCCTGAACAAAGGGGCATGGCTGAGGTGACCGGGGAAGGTGCCCTTCCTTCATGAGGGGCTTCGGGATTTGGACGTGCGGGTGCGGACAGGTGAGGACCTGGGGGACGCAGAACCAACCTACGCTGGGTCCATCAGAGCGGCCGCCAGCATGAGAGCCTGTGGCGCAACGGAGCCGGGAGCCCGAGCCAAACCCAATCCCAGCCCGTCCCCCGCGCGGAGTCAACCCTGGCGGCGCCCCAGCCGCGCACCCCCGACCCACAGACCCGCCTCTGTGCGTTGTGGGCAACGTTTCCCATCACCCCTTCCCGCTCGCTTTACCTTGGGCCTGACCAAGAGCTCACAATCTGATCAGGTGGGCCGACCCAAGTGACACCAGAACGACAGCCGCCTGGAAACCGCCGGAAATCCCGCCTGGACGTGCTCCGCAAGGTACCAAAGCGTCCCTCTCCTCGGCCCTCATTGGCCCAGCGCCGCAGCGCTCTGCGCGAAGGCATCTGGGTAATGTAGTTCCAGACTCTGGGGCGCAGGCGCACCGTCCAAGAAGTCCCGCAAGGGGCGCTGGGAAGGGGTTACCCAAAGTTCCAATGATCTGACCCTGTCTGGCTCCTCTTAGCGAGGACACACCGAGATTCCTCGATCACAGAAAGGTTTAGGAGCACATTATTTCAGATGCTCCCCAAAGCTGCAAACGCAAAAGACACGAAACCATGTCAGTCCAATCCTAAGACACTAATGGGAACACTATCAAGCAGACCAATGTAGTAACCCTTCTTTATCCATAGGGGATATGTTCCAAGAATCCCAGAGGATACTATTTTTTTCCTATACATACATGCCTATGATAAAGTCTAATTTTTGAATTATGCACAGTAAGAATAATAATAGAACAATCATAACAATACACTGTAATAAGTTATGTGAATGTGGTCTCTCTCTCTCTCAATAACTTACCGTACTGTACTCACTCTTCTTCTTGTGATGATGTGAGCTGATACAACGCCTGCATGATGAGATGAAGGAAGTTAAGGTGTAGGCATCGCGACTTAGCATTGTGCTACTATTGACCTTCTGTATTCCTTAACCTGTGTAACCAGTCCTTACTTTCAATAGATGGCTTGATGTCACTTGTTGCAGGGAATTCACTGCTGAAGTCTTCTTATAGGCTCAATGCTTTCTGGCACAACACATTGCTGTCAATCAGAACACGTTTTCTGTTCATGTCTTCCACTCATATATTTAATGCCTTTTCTATCTTAACTAAGCACTTAGCATTCGCTGTGGACATAATTTTTCAGTCTGAACTATGGCAGCAAAACCAGCATGATTTTTTTTCCTCCTTCAAAGTTTTATTCTTACCATAAATCTTACCAACCTCAGCATAGGATATTTTTTCTTATGAAGTCGAGAACGTTCTTTTTTCACTTAAAGAAAGCGCTTTACGGCTTCTCTTTGGCATATCCAAATTGCCAGCATCACTACTCTTGCACTTTGCGACCATTATTAAGTAAAATAACGGTTACTTGAACACAAGCATTGTTATACCATGGCAGTTTGGTAACCAAGAGGGCTACTAAGTGGCTAATGGGAGAGTAGCATATACAGTGTGGATATGCTGGACAACGGGATGAATTACATTCTGGTTGGGAGAGACCGGGATGTCACTAGATTTTATCATGCCATCAGAATAGTGCACAATTCAAAACTTATGGATTGTTTATGTCTTCAATTTTTTATTTAATATTTTTGGACCGTGATTGACCACCAAAAATTTTCAGGTAACTGAAACTATGGAAAGTGAAATGGTGGATAAGTGGAACTATTATATAGTTCTTTTCATGTTTCTTAAGCTTAAAGTTAATTGGGTTTTGTGGATGGGTAGGTTTACAGTTTTTATCAAATCTGGAAAAATTTTGGCCCTTATTCCCTAAGAGATTCCAGTTAATTATGTTTAGCCCTCCCACAGGTTTTTCCCCCAGCTCATTGATCTTTTTATTAGTTTTCAATTTTTTTCTGTTTTTCATTTTGGATCATTTCTATTGCTGTCTTTTCCCAACTCATTAATATTTTCTTCTGCAGTGTTTAATCTGCTGTTAATTCCATCCATTGGAATACAGTTTTTATCTATACAAGTTTGATTTTTAAATATATATGTTTTATCAAGTGTTCTTCTCCTTTCTTGAACATTTAATATAATTTTAATAACTGTTTTAATGTTTTTGTCTACCAATTCTATCATATGTGCCATTTTTCAGTCTGTTTATATTGATTGATTCTTCTGATAACAGGTCATACTTTTCTTCTTCTTTGCATGCCGGGTAATTATTTTTTATATGCAAAATATTGTGAAATTTAATTTTTTAGGTGCTGGTTAGTTCTTTATTTCTATAAATATTCTTGAGTTTTGTTCTCTTATTCAGTTATCTGGACATAGTTGGATCCATTTGAAGATTTTTAAAAGTTTTCTTAGGTGGCACAAAAGTGGCCATATGCTAAGGTGAATTTTATAGCTCTACTAAGATAATACCTGTCTGAGTAAACTACTTGACTCCCCATGAATAACTTGGGTATGCTTCT
Source organism: Propithecus coquereli (assembly GCF_000956105.1). Taxonomy (NCBI): domain Eukaryota; kingdom Metazoa; phylum Chordata; class Mammalia; order Primates; family Indriidae; genus Propithecus; species Propithecus coquereli. The sequence goes on along the minus strand of NW_012149263.1, from coordinate 781,545 downwards.
CCCCAGTCTTGGACCATTTTCTCACTTGCATACACTGAGCAGCATTCAGGGAAGACTTGACAGGCACTTTCTGCAAAACCATGGAGTTCTCTCTGCGGAGCTCTCTCCTCTCCAGTATCCTGCCCTGCAAACTTACCCACCTTGGCCACTTTAGGCTCTCAACTCTGTCTCATGAACTCAGAGACTGCTGGTTTCCCCTTGGAATCCCCCTTCCTGCACTGCAACCTGGAAATTCTCGCAGGGCAACCTGTGGCAATTACGTGGTTCACCTTCTCTGTTTCCCTCTCCCAGAGATCTCCCTGTGCTACCTGATGCCCAATTTCTGAACATGATTATTTTGTATATTTTGTCCAGTTTTTGCTGTTTCAAGTGGGAGGACTAAGTCCAGTCCCTGTTACTCCATCTTGGCTAGAAACAGTAATCTTTTTGTTTTGTTTTGTTGTCTTTTTATCCTCCATGGACTATGAACTTGGGGAAAGTACTATATTATTTCTCACAATAACTATGACAGTGGACTGGAGTAGGCAAAGAACACAATGGAACTGGGATTTGAAGAGTACCAATGGATGTTTGGGGGAGGCGATATATACGTGTATTTATTGATGATTTATAAATAGAGGATATTTCTTTAATAACTAAAATTCCTTTCCCTTATCTAGTTTACACTTGGTAGTGCCAGAGAAATAACAAACATGATATAGCTCAGTATACAGCATGTTAGAAGAAAAAGTGGGGAAAGGAGATAGGCAAGTGGGAGGCAGAAGGAGGGGAGAAGAGTTACAATTTAGATAAAATGGCCAGAGCAGCTAATAGCCTGGCATCTGAGTGATGTCCCGAAGGAACTTACGGTACCAGCGGCAGAGTGTGTGAGCACTGGTTTCTCCATGTACGGGCAGACACATTGCTTATCAGACGTATTGCCTTTGTCAGTCCAATAAATGAGACAAAAAGGTGTCTCTGTATAACTATCTTAAGGGAGCAGATACTTATTGGATTAATCTCTATTCATGATATACTCTGATAGACTTCTTTATTGACCAATTATTGATAATGTAGTAGTCATTCATGAACCTGACACAAAACCTGGAATGCCAATGTATGTTTAAAAAGCCACTTTATTTTGTTCTCTGTGAACTTTCTGCTAGAAACATTTGCTCCTTTTTCTACTGATATGTTGGTCTTTTCCTTATCATTTATAGGAACTGTGTACAGACTCCTCATATACTAGGAAATTGAGCCAATTATAATGACTTGCAAATATTTTCACCAATATTTTCTCCTAGCATTTTGAACTTCTCTGTGGTACAGTCTGCCAGGCAGTAATATTTTATTGTTTATGCAGTCAGATTTATCAATTTGGTTTTTTCATCTTTGGAGAGGTCTTTTTAACTCTGAGCTTATTTTAAATATCTTGCATATTTTGTAAGAACTTTATGGGACATTTTGGTCCTTAAATATATAAATCTTTCAGATATCTGAGTTTAATTCTGAAGAAAGCTGTGAGAGATAGATCCAACTATTTCCTCAGACGTTTAATCAGTTGATTCAAAAGCATTTATGAAATAACCCAAATTGCCTCACTGATTTACAAATTACCTTTATCACAAAATTTTGATAATTTATATATATTTCTGGCTTTCTGTTGACAGTCTATTTATTGGTACAGGCCCACACATGTGTGTTTTAATATTTCATAGGGCTTATTGTCCCTAATACTCTATATCTGAAATATAACAAATACAATATAAATGTCATATAAATGAAGCATATGACAGTAGCATTTTTAGTGTGGTTTCGTTCACTCATCGTAATACATATGAGATTCCTCCATGTTGTTCCATGTGTCAATAGTTTGTTCCTTTTTATTGCCGGGCAATGTTCAATCGTATGGGTGTAACACACTTCATGTATCCATTCACCAGTTGAACACTTGAGTTGTTTCCACTTTCAATAAAATCTGAATTAACTGCAATTAAACACTGATGAGCAGGTTTTTCTGTGAACACAAATTTTCATTTCTCTTGGGTGAATACCTTAAAGAGGGATTGCTGGATTGCATGATGAATGGAAGATTAATTTTATAAGGATGAAGTAAATTTTCTCTTCAAAAACATCTTGGAGGATCTCAAACTACTCAACACTAAAAGAAAATCCCATTAAAAAGTGGGCAAAGGACATGAACAAACATTTCTCAAAAGAAGACATACAAATGGCCAACACATATATGAAAAAAATGCTCAACATCACTAATCATCAGAGAAATGCAAATCAAAACCACAATGAGGTATCATCTTACCCCAGTTAGAATGGCTATTAGTGCTCGCTTCGGCAGCACATATACTAAAATTGGAATGATACAGAGAAGATTAGCATGGCCCCTGTGCAGGGATGACACGCTTTTTAAATATTTAAAAAAAAAAAAGAATGGCTATTATAAAAAAGACAAAAAAATAACAGATGCTGGTGAGAATGTGGAGAAAAACAAACTCTTACACGCTGTTTTTGGGAATGTAAATTAGTACAGCCACTATGGAAAGCAGCATGGAGATTTCTCAAAAAACTAAAAATGGAACTACGGTATATTCCAGCAATCCCCCTACTGGTATTTAGGCAAAGGAAAAATCAGCATATCAACGGGATACCTGCACTCGCGTGTTTATTGCAGCGCTAATCTCAATAGCAAAGATATGGAATCAACCTCAGTGACCATCAACCCACAGACAAATGGATAAAGAAAACACGGAGAGGGATTGCTGGGCTGACTATGATTCAGCCACAAAAAAAAGAATGAAATCATGTCATTTACAGCAACATGGATGGAACTTTCATTATTCTAAATGAAATAAGCCAGGTGCAGAAAGACAAATATCACATGTTTTCACTCATATGTGGGAGCTAAAAAGGATCTCATAAAGGTAGAGAGTATAATGATAGATATTTAATATGAGAGACGAGGGGTGGCAGGCTTTCAGAGAGGTAGGCTAATGGGTACAAACATACTGTTAATAAAAGGTATAAGCTCTGTTGCTTGGCAGCGGAGTGACTATGGTTAACAACAGTGCACTGTGTATTTCAAAGTAGCCAGGAGCAGAGACTTGAACTGTTTCCAATGCATAGAAATGATAAATACTCAAAACGATGGACACTTCGAATACCCTAACTCAATGATTACACATTCTATGCATGTAACAAAATATCGCATGTACCCCATAAATGTGTAAAATATTACGTATCAATAAAAAATAATCTTATTGGTATTTTCATTGGTATTACATTAAACTGACTGCTATTTTTAGGAGGAAACAACATGTTTGGGCAACTGAAAATTCCCATTCAATGGTCTTTTCGTTTATTTAAATTCTGTTATACTTGTCCCTCATGAGGATTTTAGAGTTTTTAAAAAATATATTCATTAATTCAACAAATATTTAGTGAGGACCTATTCTGTATTACACAATATTTTAGCACTGGGGCTGGAAATTTAAATTTGGAAGCTGTAGGTAAAGTTAGAAAAATGAAGCTAGATTGTATCACTAAGAAAATGAGTATAGATAGAAAAGAAAAGAAATGCAAAGAGAATGATCCCCGGTATACGATACAAGCAACCAGAAAAGCAGCTGAGAAGGATCCTCCAATGAGGCAGGAGAAAAACCAAGAGATCGGCACGTCATGAAAGCCAGCTGGGGTGTGGGGAGGATCAGGTGTGTCAAATGAACCCAGCCAAATGCTTCCAACTCACCTGGCTCTGGAGCTGCCCACCTGTTGCAGAGGGGGGTGGGGTGGGGGGGAAGACCCAGGTGACGTCGGCCTCACTGGATGAGTTCAGACTCTCCCGTTTTCTCTCCTGCTCACTCTGTCTCTCCATAGCCTATCGATCTTCTAGCCATGGTTCTAGGAGCCGCTGCGTCTCTCTCTTACACAGCGTGTCTCTCCCCGCTTCACCTCTCACCATCTCCCGCCCAATCTCCTGGTCGCTCTCGTCCATTCTCTCAGATATGCAGCCTCTCTCAAACACAGTGTCTCTCTTGATCTCTCCCACTGACTCTCTGCCCCCTTCCCCCCTCCTCCGACACACACACACACACGGCAGCACACTCAGCACTCAAGTCTGTGCTTCTGGGCCTCAGCACAGAAGCGAGGCGGCCCCCGCGGAGAGGCGTGCTTGTACGTGTACTGCACGGGGCACACACGCCCACACTTGATGTGCACGTGCGTGTAGGATTTGCGTAAACCCGTTCTTGCGCCGTTATGTTCCACCTGTGGTTCCTTCGCTGGGTAACTCAGGCAGGACTTGGACACGCAAAGCAATCAGGGTGGGGGGAGCTACACCAAGACCCTAAAGGCCAGGGCAAGGTCTGGCTCTGGCTGCAGCACCCACCGTGCACCAGGAATTGTGGAGACGAGAGTGAACCACCCAGACAGGCCGTGGCCTGGAGAGCTCCCCATCTAGTGGGGAGACGGTTAGCAAGAGAGTAACGACTCAGACACACAAAAGCACAACAGTGGCCAAAGACACAGGTGCAGATGTCACCAGATGCCCATGTCATGGGAGATATCGCAGGGGCAGGAGGGTTTGGTACCCAGGCCTGGAAGGTCATGGGCCACCCACCTGGACGCGGTGTGGCTCTCATGCTGTTCCCTCAGTCCCCACAACCATCACCTGCAGATGCTGCATTGGACAGATGAGCTTGGGGAGCAGGGACCCAAACTCCTGGGTGTTGAGCAAAGTGTCGTAACCGGGAGCCTGACTTCCTGGCGTCGCTGAGAGCAGAGGATCTGAAGGAGAATGAAAGTGCTGGGCAGGGAGTGGCTTCAGCAGAGGCAACCGCACGTGCAAAGGCTCCGTGGTAGGAGGGACAGTGGCATCACCTGTGCCGGCAGAAGGCAACATGGGGCCTAGAGAGACAAAGGGCGAGTGTGGCCTGAAATGAGGCCACTGTCCCACAGGGTCATGCACTGCCTTGGCTCTGACTTCAGACACAGTCCGTTCTGTGGGCAGGAAGGGGGGCTCAGTCCAGCTGGGTGGGAGGAGCACGGTAACCAAGATGGGATGCAGGGAGCAATGGGGACCCCATGGCCGGACAAGCAGGGGCCAGCTCCACGGCAGACGCACAGGGAGAGAACAGGGCCAGGTGTGCCCTCTGACCAGGAGAAACCGCGGTAAAGGCAGCTCGACCGAGCAAGCAAAGAGGAGGGCACATGGCAGAAAGCCTTGCACTGATTAACAACTGGTTAAAAAGCAAAGCAGCCCAAGTCAAAAGGACGAGAGCCAGAAACAGCCGCCACTCCTGGAATTTGCTCCCTGGCCTCATTGCGGTCACTTCCTCCAACAGCCCTCCCTGACTGCTCCTGCTCAGCCCCCTCCTCAGGACACACACCTGCCCCGGCTCAGCACCTCCCAGCTCCAGGCCTCACACTGCTGGACCCCACTGGCGCATCCCCCTGGGCACGACCTGGACAACCCACCTAGTTCCTCTCTCCCAGCTCGGCCAGATGGACACGTCCCCGGCCAACAGCTCCCGCCTGACGGAGGGGAAGGGAGGGAAGGGCGGCAGCCCCAGGAGGCGACGCCCCCGCCACAGGAACAAACGGACTCAGTGCAGATGTTCCCTGACACCACTGCCAGGTCCAGGGGCCGCCCCCAAGTGCAAATCCAACAGACACAGTGAGTCCCAGAACAAAGTGGGCCGATGGTCCCCCAAACTGCATTCCGAGGCGACTGCTCTTCAGACCCTGACACACACGACACCCCCCACTGAAGTGTGAAAGGCAGACACGCACGGTGAGATTTTAGAGGAATTTATACAAAAATAGTTCAAACTACAATGTTCTTACTGCCTGAAAACCAGCTCCATCATATACAAATTGGACGCTCGTGAGTTTGCTGTAATTTGCTTAAGAAATGACAAGCTTGGCCCAAGTTCTTAGAAGAAAACTACATTGTTTTAAATAAAATGAAAACATCCTCAAGGGAAAAACTTAATTTAAGTCGAACCACATCCTTTGGTCGCGGAGCCTGACAGGTGGGGCGGGGCACACGTGCGCGGCAGGGCGCCCCTCGGGGTCCCTCCGTGGCTGGGCCGCGCCGCACAGGGGCTTTTCCGGGGGGGGCACAGTCCCCAAGCAAGAAGCCCGGAACCAGGGGATGGGGTGGGAACTGCGGTTGGCCACACCCTTCAGAGCCCCCATGGCCAACTCCCACGGTGACAATGGCCAGAGGCAGAGCCCCTTGCAGGCCCCCTTCCCATAGGGGGTCATTCCGCATCCTCCTGTGACCGCACCCACCCACCGGTGGGCAAGGTGCTCTGAGACCACGAACACTCATGCCCTCCGCCAACCCCGCCTTCTCGGCACGCCCTGCCCCCAGAGCGCCCTGGAGGGCCCCAGGCCCGTCTGAACAGGGAAATCAGTGTCCTCCAGGCTGTGTCACCCCGGACCTCCAGCCATCTCCCACCGTGACCCACCGCCTGTCCCTGTCCCCAGGCTGTGGGCCCGGGAGGAGGGGAGTCTAGGAACC
>NW_012149263.1:768541-774048 GCF_000956105.1 Propithecus coquereli | reverse complement strand
CAAAAATAAAACAACACATCACCTCTTGCACGGAGCGCAGCTGACTAGAAAAGAGAAGAGGAGAAATAGTGGAAGCTTGGAGGCTCCCGTGACAAGGTGGAAAGAACAGGACCTGAGTGAAGGAGATGTGAGGAGGAAGGAAGGTGGGGAGAGCCAGGAAGGGATAGGCAGGGCAAGGAGGAGCAGGTGGGTCAGCGAGGGAATGGCTGGGCCAGGTGCGGTGTGCACCTGTAGTCCCAGCTACCCGGGAGGCTGAGGCAGGAGGATCACTTGAGCCCAGGAGTTTGAGGTTGCAGCAAGCTAGGCTGATGCCACTGCACTCTAGCCCGGACAACAGAGCGAGAGTCTGCTTCAAAAAAAAAAAAAGGAGGGAGTGGCTGGGATGTGGGAAGCTTCTCAGAGGCCCAGAAGGTGACACCTGAGAAGTGTCCACTGGATCCCACCACATGGGGTCACAGGAAAGGTGGCCCGAAGAGACAATGGAAAGAGAAGAATTGGAGACACCACATGAAGGAGGAGTTTGGCTTGATGTCCCTTATCTTGCATTTCTGCCACTGAGGATCCTGGCAGCTTTGACACTTGATACCCAAAGCCCTGGAGACCAACAGCAGCCCCACCCCGCACAGGTCAGGGAGCTGGGCTGCTATGACAGAGTCACAGCCTCAGGTCCCAAACCACTGCCAGCCCGGGTCTCCTCCCTGTCCTGCCACAGACCACTGCCTGGGCACTGGTACCAACCGCTGCCCGCCAGAGAGGGCAGCGGTGCAGGCACCTGCAGATCCTAGTTCCCACCCAGCAGCCTCCTGGGGGGGCAACAGCACCGCACCCCCCACCCCGCCAGCAGCTGGACCCGCTCCCTGTCAGCGTCCACCTTTCGCTAAGGACTGTGCTCCGGGGTCCCAAGCAGACACCACAGTCCACAGGACAGCCGAGCAGGCAGAGGGATGCTGAGGCCCTGCAGCCGCTGGAGGGGGAGCCGGGGCCCCTCTGCACACTGCACCTGCTCCTCATCGTCTCTCCCAGGTCCCCTAGCAGGATTTGAGCTCCCACTGGGCCACCTGCCCCCAGCGACCTTGCTGCAAAATGGATCCTTGATTCTTGTAGCAGATTTCTCCCTGACACTCCCTGCTGCTCTTCCTGGGGCTCTGCTCCCCTGCAGGTTCCCTCGGTGTTCCCCCGCCCCTCTGCTCACTCCCTCTCAGCCTCCCTTTGCGGCTGCTTTGCCGCCATGCATCCGTTGAATGTCGGTGCTCCCTGGGCTACCCTGATTCCCATTGCTTCATTTACAACTCCCCCGGGAAGGCCTCAGCTGCCACATTCAGGCCAAGAGGGGACTCCTGCTTCCCGCCACGACAGAGGAGCAGGAACTGGATTTCCTCTCCCACCGTGGACAACGAAGAAAGCAGATTAAATACAGGAAACGGTGACTCTGAGACTCAGGACGACAGGCAGGACAGATCGATAATCCGACAGATGGGAAACACAGGTGAGCCCTGCACTGCCCTGACTAACCACCTGCAGGGATTTTCCAGGTTGCCCGAGAGAGCCCAGGGGTCTCCTGGAGTTGAGAATCTGGGGGAGCCGAGGCGACTAGACGTCACAGGGCAAAGTACCAGAGGGGCGAGAGCCACACACCGACGACTCCTGAGTATCTACGGTGGTCGGCAGAGTCTCTGAGCTCCCACACATCTAAGTCCCCATCTGATGTCTCCAGCTACCCCAGACGAGAGCATCTCACCCCCTTCTTCCTCTCGCCCTCACTCCCTGCTGGGGTCCCGAAGGTCAAACTCCTGCCTGCGGCCACTCGCCAAGCCCAGGCCCTTCCACTCCTGACCATCGCTCAACTCGGTCCCTTTTCTGAAGCCAGGACCCCACCCCTGACTCTGCCAGCCTCCTGGGGATGCCCTGCCCCCACTCCCTCTTCCTCCTATTCGTTCTCCACAAGGCAGTGCCTTTTCCAAAATCCAAGTGCAATCTTGTCATCATGCTTTGACCGTTCTCCATTGCCCTCAGGGTAAGTCCACACTCCTTAGTTCATGTGGCCTTTTGTCCCCAGCTCCTGCCAACGGCCCCTCGACAGCACTCATCGCCTTGTGTGGCTACTGCCGGGGACGCGTCTCTCCTGCCACAGTAGGGACTGTCTAATCTGTCCCATCCCCAGCCCCACATACCGTGGATAGTGAGTGTCTGCGTGAATGAGAAATGGCCTAGGGGAAGCGAGAGCTCGCTGGGAGAGGACAGGTACAATGGCGTAGAAGACATCCGGGAGAGGCCGGCCCACAGAACACCTGCAGAGACGGAGACCCGTGGGGGAAGGGGACGGCCCGGGAGCCCAGGCTCACCTCACAGTGGTAACACTCCACGTGGTAGTCTCTGTCCATGGACACCACTCGGATGGTCGTCTCGCAGCCCTGGAGGGAGAGACGGGGTTCGCACGCGATAAGCACACCGTGCGTGAGAGCACACACCTACACAACGCGCTCTCGTCACGGCGGGTGTGCCCACACCGGGCGAGCACGGCGTCCGCAGACGCACACAGATGGATACGAACGCGCCTCAGGCGTCGTTCACGGCTAACGACACACACGTGTGTCCACGTGAGCGTCACTTGGGTGCAAATGAGTGCGTGCGTGTGATTTGTCACTTCTTTGGAGTGAGGAAAGGCCACTGCCAGGTCTGCGTCCCCGGGCACACCCGGGGGCAGAACCAGCACCTGTGGGAAGACCCGGAGCTTGGTGGCTGCTGCACAGACCGCGGCGCCCTCTCAGCTGCTGCCCCGGCCCACCCATCCTCGGCCCGCAGAGCTGAACAGACCGGGGGCAGCCCTACATCAATGGAGAATGGAGCAGAGGCTGGCCGTGGGGCAGCCGAGCAGCAGAGGCCACCACTTCCCTGTACCCCATGCCAGGGGACAACCGCGCCCGGCACGCGCGGGCACGGCGCACATCCCGCGGCCCTGAAAGGCGTGGGGCAGGAGCACCTGCTCATCCCTCCCACTGTGGCCCAAGACCTGGGGCAGACCCAGGCAGGACTGGGAAGAGCCGGCTGGGCCAGGCACCTGATCATCTCCAGGAGAGCGGTTCCTACCTGTGCAGGGAGGATAGGACGGGCACAGGAGGCACATTTTGGTGCAAAAACCCTGGAGGAATAAAGGAAACCAGAAGTGACCAGTTGAGTCACCAGAGGCCACAGGGCACAAGGACAGGTCCACCCACAGTAGTCCCATGACATGGCCCAAGCATCAGGCCCTCTCCCCTCGTGTGGACACTCTGGGTGGAGGAAGCTGGGACAGCTTATGGCTTCCTGGTACAGGCCTCCTCTCCGGCTCCCCAGTTCTCCTCTACCCTGTCATCTCCTCTGGGATGGCTTCAGGTTCTGTCCTGTCATCTCCCTCATGCTTGCTATGAGTCCCCTGCCCCTAATGTCCAGGTCTGGCCCCACCTTGAGTACCAGGGACGTGTGCTTGGCACCAATCTCCCATGAGACAGCAGCATAGGATCAGAACTCTGAGCCTGGAGCCACAGCAGGGGGGACAGAACGGCTGCCTACACGGGTGCCAGACAGGCAGGAGAAAGGGTTCGCAAAGACCCCCAAGTCCCTACCCCAGCCAGAAGAGGCCTGGCCTGGCAGGGGACGGAGGAGAGGACAGAGAGGGACGGCAGTAGTGCGGTCACTAGAGGAGAGGAGAACGCAGGCAAAGGCAGGGAGGGAAGAAGCAGGAGGTGGCTGATGGCCGAATCATCCAGGAGAGGGGCTCAGGCTGAGACCCACGCCCTGCCTCAGCCACTGAGTGTGCACCGAGTGGGCAAGAGGAGGCCAGAAGTAAAAAGGCCAAGAACCAAGGGCACAGACAGGTTGGAAAAACACTTCCAAGGGAGGCAGAGGGGACAGCATGAGTCACACCTGCTCCACAGCACCGGCAACTCACGTGTGATAGTCTCTGACACAGTAGATGTTGTTCTCCACGTCCACGGTGAAGGGCACCCCGTCCAGGCACTCGTTGCACACGGAGCACCGGAAGCAGCCCGGGTGGTAGGACTTGCCGAGGGCCTGCAGGATCTGGGGGTGGGAGGCACTGGGGGGTCAGCGCGGGGCAGGCTCAGCACCGCCCCGGAAGAGGCTCTGGCTCTGAGCCCCCAGCAGGTCTGGAACGGGAGAGAGGGTGGGGTCCTCAGACGCCGCCCACGTCAGAGGGGCTCCCGGAGGCTGGGGGAGGTTCTCACCATCTCCATGATGAGGTGTCCACACACGCTACACTTGTCAGCCGTCTGCTGGAACCCGGAGTACTGAGAGGAGACACGCGATCCAGGGTGTTATGTAACAAGGAGACACTCGCCGTCCAGCCAGCACCTGCCTCCTGGCCTCAGGCCTCCACATGAGTCAGAAGGAGGGTCCCCACCTTGCTCCCACCCGTGGCACTGCCAAGGGCATAGCGCAGACTCACCAGGAAGTCCTCTTGGCAGTACACCTTCTCACCCACGTTGTAGAACGCCTTCCCGCGGAGCCGTCTCCCTGCAGGGACGAGGGGAGAGAAGGGGTCCCTGGAATGCTGGAAACGAGGGACGAGCCCTGCTTCTGTCCCTCAGCGCCACCCCCCAAGAGATGAGAAGTTGGATTAGGGATGAATCTTTAAATTTCTTTTTAATGTTATGTTATTATTGTTGTAATAATAAATACTCCAGAAACATGAAACAGAACACACTGTCAACAGAAATACTGTGAAAGGTTGTCAAAGCAAGTATATGAAGAAATATTTTTGAAATCTAAATCCATATTTCAATTAATAAACACATTCACTTTAAGATCGGTTGAACTCAGAGCAGATTTTTTAAGAATGAATCTTCTTAATCCATGAACTTTTTCAAAGTACAGCTTTCACCGGGTGAAGTACCCCAGTATGAAACAGGCACCCCTGAGGCTGGGCCTGTTGGCTCATTCCTGTGATCCCAGTGCTTTGGGAGGCTGAGGCAGGAGCATCGCTTGAGCTCGGGAGTTGGAGGTTGCAGTGAGCTATGATCACGCCACTGTACTCCAGCCTGGGTGACAGTGACACCCTGTCTCTAATTAAAAAAAAAAAAAAATAGAAAGACCTGCTGGTCAAAACGACAGCAGTAGACCTAGCAGCAAACGGCCGCATTCCCACCAGAGTCAGGGGAAAGGTAATACTTACCCCAGAACGAGAGGGAACTTCCTTAACCAATAAAAGGTGTCTATGAAAAACCCACCACTAACATCAGACATGATGGTAAAATATTAAATGCTTTTCCCTTTAAGATTCAACATTGTACTAGAGGTTCCAGGCAGTGCAGTAAGTAAAAAGAAAAAAAAAAAAGACCAGAAAACAAGAGGTAAAGTTATCTTTAATCACAGACACATAATTGCATTATGTAGAAAATCATAAGCGATCTATTAAAAAAAAAAACCACAATAAGTGAGTTGAGCAAAGTTGTAAGACAGGTCAGCACGTGAAAACCAAATGTATTTTTAAATTCTAGGAACAATTGGAA
>NW_012149263.1:760428-763863 GCF_000956105.1 Propithecus coquereli | reverse complement strand
GAAACAGTTCAGCAGTTTCTTATAAAGTTAAACATACACTTTGCCCTACGACCCAGAAATTCCACTCTTTGGAATTTACTAAAGAGAAATGGAAACATATGTCCACAAAATGAACTCCACAAGAATGTTCACAGCACAAGCTAGTGTCTATCAACAGTTAAATGGATAAACGAATTGTGGTATACTCATGCAACGGGTTCCCTTTCCGCAAGAAAAAGGAGACATGCAACAACATGGATTAAAAGAAAAAAAAGCCATGCTCGGCAAAAAGTCAGCCACAAAACAGTACACACTATATGAATGCATCTATATGAATTTCCATAACAGACAAAACTAATCTTTAGTGCTAAAAATCAGAATACTAGCTGGACAGGTATGATGGGGGGCATATATGAAAAAGGGTGTTTAAAAATAGAGGTTTCTACGGTGTTTAAAATTTGCTATCTCTTTGTTAGGGGTGTGAGTTATTGTAGATAAATTTATACATTTGTCCAAAATCTTTTAACCATATACTTAAGATCTGTATGCTGTACTGTATGTAAACTGTTCTCAGTTTAAAACAAAAGCAAAGACAGACTGGGAACATCTCGTGCCAGAGTAAAAAGTGCTCAAACAAGGATGGGGACACATCGAAGGGACGTTAAGAGGCAACTTGAAGGAACTTTATCCGGTCAAATTTGGGATAATTTGTGCATCAAAAAGAGTAACGACTCACGCCTGTCATCCTAGCACTCTGGGAGGTCAAGGTGGGAGGATCGTTCGAACTCAGGAGTTCGAGACCAGCCTGAGCAAGAGCGAGACCTCGTCTCTACTAAAAACAAAAAAATTAGCCGGGCATCATGGCATGCACCTGAGTCCCAGCTACCTGGGAGGCTGAGGCAGGAGGATTGTTTGAGCCCAGGAGTTTGAGGTTGCTGCGAGCTATGATGACGCCACTGCACTCTAGACCGGACAACAGAGCGAGACACTATGTCAAAAAAAAAAAAAAAAAAATACACAAATGCTATTCCCTGACTCAGCAACTCCACTGATAGAGAAATGAGTACAAATGACCATCAACCGACATGTATGTACGCGAATGCTCATAACAGTTTTACTCATAATAGCCAAATTCTAGAAACAGCTCAAAAGTCCATCAGAGGCTGACTGGGAAGGGGCACAGGGGAATGTTCTGGGGTGACGGAAATGTTCTACACCTTGATTTGGGCGGTGATGACATGGTTATGACATGTACCTGTGTAAAAACGTACCAAGCTGCAATATACTTAGGATTAGCATATTTCACACTTCATGTATTTTAAATCTGGATAAAACTAAAAGCACAGACTACCAAAAACGCTAAGGCAGATTTGAAAAAAAGAACCAAACGGAACTTCTAGAAATAAAACAATTCAATCACTGAAAAGAAAAACTCAATGGAAGAATCAAATAGGATATTAAACACAGCTAGAGAGAAAAATCAGCACTCTGGATTCCAGCTTCTGGAAGATGGATCTGAAGAAATTAAACAGAGTGCAACAAAGGGAAATAAATGAATAATAGGAAGGAGAGGTTAAGAGGCGATAGAGGCTGGCCACACACCTGTAATCCTCTCTCCTTGGGAGGCCGGGCCCAACTCCTTGACACCAGGAGTTCCAGACCAGCTTGAGCAACTTAGCAAGACTCCGACTCCACAAAAAGTTTTAAAAGTTAGCCAGGTGTGGTGGCGCATGCCTGTAGTCCCAGCTTCTCGGGAAGCTGAGGCAGGAGGAGCGCTTGAGCCCAGGAGTTTGAGGCTGCAGCAGTGAGCTATGAGCAAGCCACTGTACTCTAGCCTGGCAAAAAACGGAATTTAGCAGCTCCACTGGCTGCTAGGAGATAAAAACTATGACTTCAAAATGTTAAGTGAAAATTATTTCCAACTTGGAAATCTATTCCCAACCAAATATCAATTAAGTGTTAGTACAGAATAAAGACATTTTAGACACACCAGAATTCAGAAAATTTACCTCCCACGTGCCCTTTCTTAGATAGCTACAGCAAAATGAGGAAGTGAGAGCTGGAGACGCTGTGGGTACTTCGCAGCATTGATTCTCTTCTCTCCCAGCTGTGTTCAGGATCCAGCCTTCCTCGCACAGCCTGCTGTGCCTCAGGGAACCTCAACTCACTTCCACGTCCGCAGGCCCCGAATTCCTCTTCCCCCACCACAGTGTTGGTTCAGAGACTCTGGGAAGTCAGTCAATCAAATCGCAGCGCAACCCCTAGCCACAGGGACTGGTTCAGGAACGGATGCTGAGATGATCTGGCCAATGAAATACAAGGTGATACGCTAGGTGCTTTCTGGAAAAGAAGTTTCCTTACTCCAAGAGAGAGCCCAGAAGAGAGGCCCCTCTCCTTCTCCAGACGGATGGAATGCCAAGTGAAGTCTTCAGCTGTCTTGAACATTTCACCACTATGAGAGGAGTCGCCCTAGCGATAAACCCAAACCAAAGGGAAAGCCCGTGAAGCTACTCACAAGGCCTGAGATACTAGATCAATCCCAGCCTGAAGCCAACCCTATCTCTGGGCTCCCAGTTGATTGAGCTAAGAAATATTCTTAGAGTTGAAGCCTCCTCGGCGGTTTCCCTGTTATCTGCAGATGGAAGTTTCCAGGAAACAGTGGCTGCAATCCGGAGAGCATGCGAGGGAAGGCACAGAACGAGTGCTCCACAGGGGCCCAGAGGGCAGCTGGCTGAGACTGACGGGAGCCAGGCTCCCCGTGGGAACTCAGGAGAATGCCCGATACAGTGGAACATTTGAGGGGAAAAACCCTGCAGATATGATAAAGTAAGGCAATACCAAAAAAAAAAAAAAAAAGATGTTCAAGAAAAAAAAGATCCAGGAAAAGTACAAGAGCGTAGAAAAGGGGGATGTAATCACAGCACGGGTCTCGGCCCTGCAGTGAACAATATTTACATCGCAGTAACGTAAACTCGGTTTGCTGACTTAACCAAAACGTGTGATACTGCCACACTGAGAACACGGAAACACAGAGAAGCGAATAGGTAGTGTAAGAACCTATTCCTCATTATCACAGCAAAAATAAGTGGATCGTGTCTAAAACTGATCCACCAAGAAAGAGCAGTACGTCCACACTGGAGACAGGAGGTGTCTGCTGGACGAATCGCTAAGTAATACTAAGTGGCTGCCTCTGGGGAATGAAACCAGGAAAGATAAGTGGTTTTTTGCTATTGCAAAAATAGCGTCTCAGGGTTATTTGACTTAATGCTGTGCATGTGTTATATTTCAATAAAATAAAACATTAAAATGTGCAAATAAACAAATGATGTCTGCTCAGGGGCAAGGGCTGGAAGAACCGTGGGAAAATCAAGAACGAAGATTTATTATGGTGGATGGATTTTAGTTACTTGTTTATTTTACAACTTTGTTTAGGATAAATTAAAATTTTTTTAATTT
>NW_012149263.1:754208-759898 GCF_000956105.1 Propithecus coquereli | reverse complement strand
CAAGACCCCCTCCTCGGCCCCAGAAGATCTCCCCAGGGACCTGGGCCTCTCAAACAGGCCAGGCCCAGAGAGAAAGCGGCCACAATCCATGTGCACGGGAAGACTGGGACCAGTGTCGTCCGCACCTGAGCCTGGGCCACGGCCGGGTGGTCCACGTGCCTGGGACTTGGGTGCCAGGGAGACAAGGAAGACATCACGGGTCCCCTCACGGAGTCGCCCAGGGAAGAGGTTACCTACCGCAGGAGTCGCAGGTGAAGCAGTCAGTGTGGTACAGGCTCCCCATGGCCTGGCACGCCTGCCTCGCTCCGTAGATGCCCAGCCCGCACTTGATGCAGATGCCTGCGCGTGGGGACGGGAGACGGCGGCGGTCAGCGGCCCGCGCGTGCGTCAGGCCCGCGTGCTTCCAGCTCCCGTCTGACGCCGCCCGCCCGCCCGGCCTTGCCGAGTTGACTCCCGAGGCCAGCGTCGCCCGGTTACCAATGGTCAACGTGGGAACCATCGGGGTCCCCACCACTTAGGGACCGTAACTGCTGCGGTGGGAGGATTCAAAGAGCTCAGCAGAGTGCCCGGGACAGAGCCGCTGTTACTGTGCTATATTTATACCTAGACGGCCCTAGACGGCTGTTCTTTTTTGTTTTTTTTTCTTCTCAAACACAGTCTATGACTCTCAATAGAAAGTCATCCTAAGCTCCTTCACCCACGACCTACTCTCGGGCGGAGGGAAAATCCTTTCTACTGTCTGTGAACCAAATCCGACTGTTCAAAATAAAAGTACGTATTTTCTAAAAAATATAATGAAAATATAAACACACATTTTCTGACCCATATGCAAAGAATGAAGACCACGCGGGCACACCGCAGGGTAGTCACCCACCCGCCCCAGCCGCTCTTTCCTCATCTGCACCCCGAGGTCACCGATTCTCTTGGTCACCTGCACACGGATGCTGACGGCCTGCCACCGCCCGCGGGAGGGGGGCTGGAGAGTCCGCAGCGCCCCCACGTCCCACCCCCCAGGAGCCTGCAGCCAGTGCTGGGAGGCGGACGGCAGCTAAATGATACGCCAGGTGGAGACAAGGGCTCAGGAGAAAACCAAGGCTGATGAAAAAGACGTCTGAGGTGTGATCACGTAGGGTGTCTCCCTCCTGGAGACCAGACAGCGGGCAGCCGGTCGAGACATCACATGTCCCCTTCACAGAGTTGCCCAGGGTCTCTCATGCCCCACAGGGGGGAAGACGGGCTCCACCTGCCCTCTGGACCCTAAATCTTCCGGCTGCTCCAGGACAGGCTGCCCTCCCCCGCTCCCTCTTGCTTCCTCCCAGATCTTTCTCCTTATGTAATCTCCTCTCCTGCCATGAAAGACCTCTCCCTGCTGCCCCAGCCGCCCCACTTCCCCGCTTCCCTGAGTCGAGAAAGAGCTTGGTCCACACTTGATCATCTCCTAACTGTCCGCAGCTGTGGACTTTCCATTCTGGTCATGCAGCAGGTGGCCCGTCCCCGCCCCTTTGGTTTCCAGGATACAGGCAGCGCCTGGCTTTCTGGAGCTTCCGCTCCCTTCCTAGCTGTCTGGGGGTGTCCCCTGCTCTGTCAGAGGCCTCCCAGGCTTCCCTCTCCCTGCAGGGAGGGAAGGCCAGTTCAGATGTCCTCGAAACCAGGCAGGAATGTAAACGTGGTCTGGAGGGGACCCAGGTAAAGAGAGACTCGGCTGCCAGAGGCTGCAGCCACAGCTCGGCTCTGCTGAGAGCCACCGGGTGGGAACACGGGCCCAGCAGCATTACCTGAGATTCTCATTTTTAAAGAAAAGCTAGAAGGCCAAGGGCATCTCTACAAAAAATAAAAAATGAGCCAGGCACGGTGGTGGCGTGCACCTGTAGTCCCAGCTACTCAGGAGGCTAAGGTGGGAGGATCATTTGAGCCCAGGAGTTTGAGGTTGCAGTGAGCTATGATCGCCCCACTGCACTCCAACCCGGGTGACAGAGCAAGACCTCGTCTTTAAAGAAAAGGAAGAAAAAGAAAAGCTAGAAATCTAGATCTGCATATGAAATCCTTCCATACTGAAATTAATTACCAACTGAAACATTTTGGAAACCATGGAGGCTACACAAACCACACCTGCAGGTCTCCACATGTGGCCCTGGCTTTCCCCAGTCTCCCTGGGCAGTCCCATCCCCTCCTGACTTCTCGCCCCCGCTGGGGCTCCAGCCCACACTCCCCTGAGTCTCCGATCAACCTCCTGGATGGCCCCAGACACCCCCTGCCCAGAACAGAGCTCCGGATTCCCCACAACTTCCCCCTCAGGAAACGGCATTTTTGTGCACCCAGGTTTCGGGGAACATCGACCCTCCCCTCCAACTCTGACTCTCTGTTCCCTAATCTCCACTCGTTCCTTCCCCTCACTCCCACTGGCCTGATACAGAATGTGGATTCTCGTGCAAATGGCTGTTGCCCCAGTAATCCATCCCCTAATTTGCAGCCAGACTTTTCTTTCTTTTTCTTTTCTTTCTTTTTTTTGAGACAAGGTCTTGCTTTGTTGCCCTGGCTGGAATGCAGTGGCATCATCATAGCTCACTGCAACCTCAAACTCCTGGGCTAAAGTGATCCTCCTGCCTCAGCCTCCGGCATAGCTACTCACTGAGTAGGTGAGTAGCTGGGACTACAAGCTTGTCCCTCCATGCCCAGCTAATTTTTTCTATTTTTTTAGTAGAGATGGGGTCTCAGCCTCTTGCTCAGGCTGGTCTCGAACTCCTGACTTCGAGCAATCCTCCTGCCTCAGCCTCCCAGAGTGCTAGGATTACAGGCAGGTGAGCCACCTGGTCCTGCCCCCCTTGTCTTTCTAAAGGGAAGGTGATCTACCTCTCACCTTCATTCTTGTCTCTCAGCTTTGAAAATCCGACCTTGTCATTTCCCTTATTAAGTTACTAGAATAAATGATGAAAAAATAAAACTCGACTGCCTCTGGGAAACAGGACAGGACGGGGGGCAGGAGGGGAAGCTATTACCTTGTATCACTGGTTTTTTGGTTTAGTTTGGTTTTTCTCTAAATATGTGCTTGCGTCCCTTCACTTAAAATACACTGAAGAAGGAAAATGAGGAGAGTGAGGTACCCCAGAAATGAAGGGAACAGAACTCGCTGGGGCGAGCCCACTCACACCGCTAGATACGACAGTGAGATCTCGACAGCGACTGGGGCCGGGGCGTCACCCGTGTCCTGTGCAAGAGCCGATGGCTGAGGGGACACCGTAAGGCGAACAGCAAGGACGACCTCAGCAAGACACTGGGACGCAATGAAAGGGCTGAGGAGACCGCGGTCGTGCAGGTTTGGGAGTGTTTTCTCTGCCTTGTTCTTTGTTTCATGGAAGACCCTTCCTGTACGTCTCTATAACCAGAGGAAAAGGGCCACGGAAAGGGGAAAGCTGAAGACGGAGGGGGTGCCGGCTGGAGAGGGAAGGACCCTTATCCTCTCAGATGGCGGCCCAGTGAGGCTGGGCGTGGACCGGATGGAGACAGACTGCACCCACCGACCTCAATGTCCTGAGCGAAGCAGAAAGCAAAGCTAGGGGCGGAAGGGAGAGGAAGGTTGCTGAGGGAATGACAGAGGGAATGGACCAAGGCTCAGGGTGGTGCCCAGAAGACCCCGGAGGTTGAAGCCCGTGCACCTGCCATGGTCCCCCCCAGCCCGCAGAGCAGCGCAGAGCGGGGCCGCAGCACCGACCCAGAGTCGGGGTTGTGCCATCATGGGGGTCACAGGAACCGGTGAGAAGCAGGCTACAGTCACAACCAAAGACTGCTGAAGTGACGCAAAAATAGGGTGTGGCCCTGGCAGTGGGTGGCTGAAGAGAAGGCAGGGAGGTCACCGAAGTTAAAGAGGTTCCGGAAGCCTGAGGCTGCTGCCTGGCCAATGGCAGCAGAAACTGGGGAGGAGAGAGGGGAAAATTCCAAAGACATCAATGAATGGCAGAGAGGGACAAGAGGTCAGCTGGTACCAGGGCCAAGGAGAGGAAGGGATGACAGATGGCACAGAGGGAAAAAACACACTCTGAGGATAAGGTTCATCGGAGATCACTCGAGCTCAGGCTACCTGCAGACTTCCCCTTTTAAAACTTTTTTTATTCCGGTTGCACTATATAAAATTGCTACTTTGAAGCTCAAAAAAGTCAATTATGAGAACTATATAGTTCAAGCAAATAGTTGCCCATAGTTTTAAAAACCAGGAAAATGTTACATAAATCTCCATTTCTGGCTTCTCTTGCAAACAACGAAGCTCTGTCTCCACTCCCCGCACACTCCCTAGTGGCGAATGGGCCACAGCTGAGCACTACTGTCTTGTACCATCAGCACATTACCTGCCTGGGACGACGGCCACCCCAGTGTCACATAAAGATTTAGGAGTGTCCAGGATGGCCGACAGAACACACCCCACCTCACCCAGGCTCTGCAGTGAGCGGGGGACAGAAAATGGGCAGTGTCCCCTGAAGACACCACCGGAAAATATTCTCTCCGGAAGACAGCCCCAGCTTCTGCGGCTGGCACCAGCCTGGCACTAGACGAAACAGTTCCTAACTCATCTCGGTGAGCCCAGGCCATCTGACCGCAGCCACATGACCTTCCAAACCACGACTTCTCACCCTGACCTCCAAGACAGCAGGTGTTCCCCATGCCAAAGGCAGGCCGACCTTTTAGCCCACATGCCCTTGACCCCCTGACCCCTGCTGGCTGCAACCCCTGGGGCAAGTGAATACCGTACATCTCCTGCTGACATTGTCCCCTCTGCCTGCAATACCCCATCTGGCCCTGCACGTACAGCCTCCTCACCCCTCGGGAGCCAGCGCAGGGCAGTCCTGAGCTGCTAGCTGGACTGAATACCTGGGCAGCCTCAGTCCCAGGCAGGAAAACCAGACACCCCCCTCCAAAGCCAGGGGCTTATCAGTGAGGGAGGGAGGGGCGGTCTGTCCCCAGGCTCCACCGTACTCCTGCCCCTGCTCAGGGCGTCACCCTAAGAGCTGTCTAGGGATGGGGGAGCGGGGAGCCGGGGCCTGTCTGACACCGGTGGCTTTGCAAACGCGTGTGAAGCGCAGTTCTTTTAGGAAACATCCCGTGTACCCAGCACGGCCCAGAGCGATGGCCAGCCCAGGGTGACTGTCCCGGGGGCTGGGGGGCCTTCCCTCCGTCACACACTCTCCACCTCCAGCCACTCCCATCACCAAGCCTCGGGTCTGGCGGGGTCGGACGGTACCTGAGCCACTCACTCCGCCTCCCAGCCCTGGCCCGCGCCCGCTCACCGAAGTAGTCCCGCGCGGTGCGCGCCTCCAGCGCCCGCTCCAGCTCTCGGGTGAGCGCCTCCAGCCGCCGCTCGGCCGCGCTCGGACCGCCGTCCCGGCCCGCGGCGAGCTGCAGCGAGGGCAGCGCGAAGGGCGCCGGCCCGGCGGGCTCCGGGGAGCGGGCGGGCGCGGGGCAGGCGCCGGCCGCAAGCAGGTCGGCGTAGGCGCCGGCCGAGCCGCGGGAGCCGAGGCTGGACACGCTGGAGCGGGCGCTGCCCGCCGACGGCGGCCCGGGGCCGGGGCGCGGGTCCGAGCGGCCGGGGCGCGGGCTGCCGTGGCGCTGGTCGTAGCCCAGGCTGATGCCGCTGGAGCGGGCGCTGCCGCCGCCGCCGCCGTCGGAGCCCGCCAGGCTGGCGCGCGGGCTGCCGGGCGGCT
>NW_012149263.1:735264-753825 GCF_000956105.1 Propithecus coquereli | reverse complement strand
CTCGGTGGCGCGCGCGGCGGAGGAATGTGCGCTCGCAGGCCCGGGCCGCGCCCCCTCTCCCCGCGGCCGTGCGGGGGGCGGAGGGACTCCTTTGCGGGGGCAGGAATGCGAGGAAGGAGACGGCGCTGCGGCCTCTGGAATGTGGGGGGAGTGGCGGCGCCGCGGGGGCCGCGCTGCGCCCGGAGCTGGAGGGGCGCGGAGGCTGCGCCGGGACGCGGCGGCGGCGGCGGGCGGGCTGGGGCCGGCCCTCGGGGGTCCCGCGGGCAGCGGTGGCGCTGAGCGGAGAGCCCGGGGCCCGCCGCGCTCCCGAGCCGTCGGGCCTCCGGAAAGATGCCGGATTCCAGCGCGGAGAGCTGGAGGCGGCTCCCCCAGTCCGGGCCAGAGAAGTCTGAGCTGGAGACGGACGTTTCCCACATCCTCCCCCTTCGGACTTCGCAGCGCCGCCTCCGTGTCTGGGCAGACCAGGCTGCTCAGCCTCGCGCGGACGGCGCTGCGCCCGCTGCTGTGCCCCGCAGCACACGGCGTGCCCCGCACAGATGCGTCCTCGGGACCTCGCGTGACCCCACGACCCCCGCCTGCCCCGGGGCCATGTGGCAGCGCACTGGCCTCAAAGCCCGCACCGGGCTGGTGGGGAAGGCGCCCAGACCTGGGAGCCAGGGTTGGGGGGGCTGTCCTCGCGCCGGGCCGCTATGCGCAGGCCCTCAGGGCCAGACCAGGCCGGAAGCAGGCCTCAGGCTCCGCTGTGGCCGCCACAGACAGTCACGTAGGACGGCGAGGGCTGCTCCCGGTCCCAGCTCTTGCCCTCGGGAGTTTGGAGCCAGGCGTCAAGGAGGCGCTCCTGAAAGCACTTCGCTGCCACAGGGCCTGGGCTGGGTGGAGCCACAGGGGCCACGTGGGAGAGGATGAGCAGTGACCAGGGCTTTGTCCCCAAGAACACAAGCCCTAGGGGAGAAAACCAAACCGTTATCTGTCATAGCATGGTGGATCCAGGAAAACAGTCTGGCGTGGAAGGGTTCCCTCTTCTCCAGGCACCCCTCACGCAGAGATTTTCGGGGAGGTGCCCATAGTATGTCAGAGGGCAAGGAGCCCACGTGGGGAATTGTCTTGGCCCAGACTGACCAGTGCAGTCTGGCTGTGGCGCATTGTCCTCAGCGGGCAGTGGAGCAGCGTCTGACCCCGGCACCTCCCAGAGCTTGCAGAATGCCAGCCCTGCCCCACTGGGCACAGGTCTGGGAGCAAGCACTTTGCGGGGCCGATATCCAGGGGAGCCACTCCGTGAAAAACTGTCTGCCTCTCTAATGAGAAAGGAAAAGTAAGTTAAATCATCTCACATTTCGCTGTTACATTATCTACTATTTTAAAATGAGAATATTGTCAGGTCTGGAGTGAAACAATTGCGCACGTGCTGCTGGTGTGTATGAGCGTAAGTTGGGATCTCCTTTCCGGAAGAGCAATTCAGTGCGTCAGCATTCTCACAAACAAACAAAAACACTCTTAGGAGCAGTAATAATGCTCCTTCTAACAATCTATTCGAGCAAGGGGAGTCGTCTAAAATGCAGACAATAACTTAGGCACAACAGTGTTGAGCACATTATTTACGTAAACTATGCTGTCCTAGGATCTCCCACCTTCCGAAAAGGAGCTCAGAGGGAGCTCTCTGCTTTTAAAGGCAGTTATTTAATATTAAATAACTGTTTCATCCCTACCTGCCCACTTAGAGCTTTCAAGATTTAAACAATATATTAGTGTAACCAGCTCCATGAACCCCTGTATCTTTTTCTTAATAATCCTGTCCCTTAACTAACTACTTGACCCTTTGAGTTGTTTGCTACAGCGCTGGGATTTTAAGTGTGAGCCACCACACCTACCAGGAAATGGATTTTCTACCAGACGCAGGAGCTGCCATGCTGAAGGAAGGCCCCAGGGCAGATTTCCTGACGCCAAGATTCTTCCTTCCCCACAACCTGCCCCCAGTGCGGGTACCCCTTGTAAGATACACCAGGACCTCACCCCCAAGGCACATGGCCCCTCCTTTAAAAGCCCATGATATCCCTTAGGGAGACAGAGTTGATGCAGCTTCTCCCATTCTCCCAGCAAGCCCCCTGTCCCTTCTCCCTTGGCAATCCTCATTGTCTCAATGATTGGATCTTTGTGCGACAAGCAATTGGATCTAGACTGAAACCCCCTTGTGGTTTCAACAACGTTAGTGTCCAGGGTCCGCTAAAACCCATGACTCCAAGAGTAACACATGAACAATAACAAAGCCCAGAAACAGAAACAACATAAAATGTTAAACGTTCCACGTTAGAATAAAGTACTTCTGTGATGTGGGAAATTCATTAAATAGTAAGTATACTCAAAATAATTTAATGATGTGGGAATCATATCATTCCAATGTTAAGTGGATACAAAGTAGTACTCAAAACTGTAGGATCTCATCTGTGTATTGCCTGACTGTTCTCCAGACTCCATCTTGTTTTGTGTCCTCCCTAAAGGCACATTGAGTGGTCTCAGCAGACTGGCTCATTCTGTCTGAGAGCCACGTTGGAGGAGGAGGAGAGGGACAGGGGCTAACTCAAAGGATCTGAAGCATTGTCCATGGACTACTGCCCAGCCTCCACTGATGCCCTCTCTGGCCTCCACTACTGTAGGAATGTTCCTTGTGTTTACCTCTCTCTGGCCATTTTCTTCCTGGGCCCTGTAGTGTGCTGATAAATGTTTAACAACCAGCTTTTGGGAGAGGAATTGCAGCCTTTGCCAATTACCATGGTGTAAATACTCCAGCCATGGCCAATTTCAAACTACCAATATGGGGTCACCTCCCAAGTTGGGAAGAGATGGGCACATCAGTTCTCGCGAGCCAGGATAAAAAGGCTTTGACACCCCACTGCCTAAGTCTCACTGTTGGAGAAAGGAGTGGTTTCACAACAGAATCGCTGGGACTTCTAGTTTATCATCCTCTCAAATTAACCTGAGTTCCCTTTGTTTAGGCAAATGGACACACTCAGGAGGCTACAACAGGATGTGTTCAATCGGTCTCATACCATGTCCTGAACCACCATCTTCTTCTGAGGACCCAGGGGCTGATCCTACCCAGACTGTCCACACTATGGTGAGTTTTTTAGGGATCCTCCCATTATCGTCGTCCTTTGTAACCTAGCTTCCACCACCCCTTATCTGCCTGGACCCCGATTATGGACATAATCCAGAGGTTTTTCCAGACTCTTGGGCCCCATATCCATCAGCTATGGCTGGATCCCTCGGGCTAAGGGAAGGGGAGGGCATGCAGTCAAACTGCACATGGAGACGTTGCTGATATCCACAGTTCTTTCTCTCCCCTCAGCCTGCAACAGTTCTCACCCTTATAGAATTCCTTCTGGGAGAGCAGCACCAATCTCTCACCTGCAGCATAAATTGCACCTCTCACAGTACTGGGCTCGAGGTACATGTTCTGTCCAAATATACTGGGAGTTTTCTTTGGGTGTACTCAAGATTTTTCCATCCCCTTTCCCCTCTTATCTGAGGCCCCACTCTTTCTACCAGATTGAGTCTAACCTCAACTTCCGCTGGTCCTGGTAACCTCCTTAGGCCTCTCTGGAGGCACAAGAAGATTCAAAGCATTGACAAACCATGCATGGATTGGTTTCCCAATCTAAGAATTAGGGTTAGGATATGACACTTGCAGCTTGCTCATTTTATCAAGGAGCAAGAGGATATCTTTTCTTTGAAACTTTGCCATGCACTCGGGAATGGGAATTTCTGCCCAAATTTTGTACCATGGTAAAAACCCCAGCCAGTCTTTAGCTTACTGGGGAGGACCTATTTGGGGATGCTCGGATGAGGAGAGCTTTTGGTATTACGTATTTGAGCATGACTTTCAGAGCTCCTGGAAGCTGCCCCTGGGACCACCTGGTAAGGCTGCCTCTCAGGTTGGCAGCACAACAGGATGTGGGTGCTCAGATCCCCAACCCACCACTTACTTCTGCCATAATAGCATGAGAAGTTGCGTTTCCATGCACACCAGTCCTTAGTGTCTTCCTGCTCTCAAAGGTTTCCACCCGGGTTGACGGCATTGGCAACATTTTCCACTGAGGGCAGCACAGAGTGGGAATGCAATTCATGTTCACAGGATGACTGGAAGGCATATTGTGCACAGTTCCTAAATTTCCTGAGATGAAACTGTTCAAAGATTTCTAAAGTACAAAGCCTGAGGACCTTCTTGAGCATTGTACATTCTCCTACAATTTTTGCTCAGAACCTTTCCTGATCTAATGAGTCATCACTGATTGCTAGACTTCTTATTATAATAAAATTTTTAAAGCTGGCATGAGTAAGAGACATTTAGCAACACTTCTAAAATTTTACCAGGAAATAATTGTCTTCAAAATATAACCAAACTGCACAGCAGCCTTGCGACCCTTATAGTTTAACTCAGTTGACTTTTTTTCTTCAGCAAAAGCAGTTCAGAGATTTCTCAAATAAGCTTTGGGCTGGAATTTGTTTTGAGTTGAATGTAGAGGAAAAAATGTTCCTTCTGTGAGCAGAATGCAAATAATGTTTTCCCAGTATGAAAGTATCTATAAAAATACTTCTCTAAATATATCCTCCCTGAAAATGGTCAAATGGAGATTCCGGACCTCAGGAATATTGCTTAAAAATGCAAAGAAACAGAAGGCAGGCCCTCCCTACCTCTACAGGTTATGATTACAAAGATCTGCCGACATTTTTCTTCCCAGATCTCTTGAGGCTTTCTTTTGCTTTTAATATTTTTATATATTATAAAAGACTAGCAAATAGCTTAAATTTGTCCTTGTTTCTTGGCGACAGGGCAAGACCACTTCAGACATGTGTGCCACTGACGGGCAATTTTCAGGAACAGGAACATCTATTATGAATCAAATGCTTTCTGGCAGCTTCTGAGTGGGCCATTAACCTAGTGGGAACAACTTGGTTCTCAGTTCTCTGGAGACGCAAATGAAAGAGAATTCTTCCTAAGTCACAGCCTGGCAACAAGGAAGATGGGTAAAGCTGACTTCATCGATGTCAGACCCAGGAAAATCCAAAACACTCTCATATTTTTCTATTTTTAATAATCTTTATTGCCTTTCTGACTTTAATTGTAGGATATACTCAATATAAAACCTGGAAAAGTTAAATAGGCACAAAAGGAAAATAGACTGCATGTGTATGTATTAATATGTGTGTGTGTATTCACTTTATCAAAGTTTTCAAAGCTGGACAGTACAATGAAAAATGTATATACACTCTACCTAGATTCAATAAATGTTAATTTTGCTATCTTTTCTCTCCAAATTTTTGCTAAACCATTTAAAAGTTGTAGATGTCTTTTTTTTTTTTTTTGAGACAGAGTCTCACTTTGTTGCCCAGGTGAGTGCTGTGGCGTCAGCCTAGCTCACAGCAACCTCAAACTCCTGGGCTCAAGAGATCCTTCTGCCTCAGCCTCCTGAGTAGCTGGGACTACAGGCACATGCCACCATGCCTGGCTAATTTTTTCTATCTTTAGTTAAGATGGGGTCTCACTCCTGCTCAGGCTAGTCTCGAACTCCTGAGCTCAAGTGATCCTCCCACCTCGGCCTCCCAGACTGCTAGGATTACAGACGTGGGGCTAAGTTGCACATGTCTTGAAGACTTATCCCTAATATCCTAAAAATAAGAACACTGGCCTAAATAACTACAATATTATCATATCTAACAAAATAGTTTTATCTTACCTACACTCATTCCATTTTCAAATTTCCAATTGGCACAAGAATTGTTAGTCATGGCCGGGTTTGGTGTTTCACCCTGACAAGCCCTACTCCCAGCTCCCCACTGATGAGACAACTCACATGGGAAAACCATGAATACAAGGCAAGATCTGAAGTATCTCCACCCTCCAGGGATAAGGAGGTAGCTTGGATCTGCCTGGTTTACTGTCCAGATGGACAGACCCCTGCACCTAGTAGTCAGACCTGCCTTGCTGATAAACCTGGATTTTATCAAAACAGGTAGAAATGTCTACCAAAATAGAAACACCTCTGCAGATCTAACTGGCACTTGTTACCATGTACGTTCAAAGGGGAAAGAACAAAAGAACAAACACAAAATACCAGAAACACACTGTTGACAACTGTGTCTAAAAGACACGGTAAGGTGTAAAGACTAAAGGGAATTTCAGAATTGAAATTTCTACAGAGCTTTTCAAAATAAAAAATTCCTAAATTAAGATGGCATCTCAAGATTATTTCATTTTATCTGTTAACATAGTTCTGTTACTTGAAATTATTTTTTCTAGAGGGAAATTAAACACCTTCTAAAAACATGAAAGCAGAGAGAAACTCACAGGCTCACGGAGCTGCGGATGGAGGTCCAGCTTGCTAGCAGGGCCCTCGAGCTGGAAGTCGGTCCACAGTGAAGGCATCAAGCAGCCTGCTCCTGAGGGCTCTATTCAACATGATTTTTCTGAAAGCTGTACTTCATGCTCAATTTACAAATTGGTATAAAACAAGGAGAGTTAATAAGCTGAATGGCAGAGTAAGAATTACACAAAGTATAATACAATGAATTATCAGTTTGAAACTTAGTTGATAGGTAAAAGGACTGCTGCCCAAAAAACCAAGGGCACAGGTATACAACGAAGGATTTTATCAAAACTGTAATGAGGTTCTGTTCTCTGAAAACACAAGGCACATCTGTTGTGTGATCAGAGTATGCCAAGGGCCAAGGCTCCTGAGGCAAGGAAGATGTGAGTGCTACTCCACCCAACACTGGTCTGGCAAGTTGTAGGCTGGAGTTGGGCCATGAATGGTACACTAAGAAGGGACTTTGGTAAACTAGGGGACAACCCAAAGACTGCAGAAAGGAAAGACTCCCTGTCTAGTATCTCAAATCCAAGGCTCCAAGTTAACTAGGGCTGGGCAAAGAACACTTACATGTTCTCGCCAAAAGGCCAACTGTTGACAATCCAAATTTTTAAAAACATTGCCATCAGAAGCTTTATTTTATTTATTAGTTACTTATTTAGAGACAGGTCTCATTATGTTGCCCAGGCTGGCCTTGAACTCCTGGGCTCAAGTGACCCTCCTGCCTTAGCATTCCAAGTAGCTGGGACTACAGACAGGCGCATGCCACTGCACCCAGCAGAAGCTTTATTTTAGAAGGTACTCATCTATGGCAAACAGTAGAGATCTTTTAAACCTTCCCACCCTTTAAGAGCTAATTTTTTTAACGGAAAGAATTCAGCATGCTTGCAGTGGATATGGCGCATAAACTCAAGGAGGCAGGAATAGGAATTGTGCAGGCCTGTGTAACAAGTATGCAGATGCCCATTTATTTGGTCCATAAGTATAGTCTTATTTGAGTTTTACAAAACATCAAATATAAATAACCTGAAACTGTAACAATACACAAAAATTGGCTTCTTACACAGACATACCAGGCAGTACAAGCTGAAAACTTGAGTACATTAACATTGTTTTACATTAATATACATAGTGCCAGTTAACATTTAAAAACAAGTTTCAATGCATAGCACTTGATACTTTTCTGAATCTGTTTCAGTAAGAGTATGAAAATGGTTAGATCTAGGCTAAAAATAATTCTTCTTCTAGCCAAAAATAAAGGCATAATATTTATAACCAGGTATCAACTTTACTAAACCACAATATTTTGAAACTATTAAATGATACCTAAGGATATTTACATTAAAAAGGCAACATGCATCGTGTTGTTTCATCTCATGACTGGTTATGCACACACTTTGTTCAAAGGGTTTTAAAACTCTATTCCTACTTTCAATACAGCATACCGTAATGTTTCTAATAGTTCTAGCAAAATGAATGCTTTCAAAGGGAGCAGAATCATTTTCAAGTCACTGGTGTCAATTTTTTCCCTTTGGAACAAAGGACATAACAAATAATCTGGTTCTGCCCAAATAAGCTAATGTATTAAGAGGGTGTGTCAAGAGGCATTTCTGTTCAATCTAATGCTATAACATCATCAAGCTCTTCTGTCTGTTCTATACGTGACCTCTTTGCACTGACATTCTCTTTCTCATCCAATTTCCTCTTGCGACTTCTCTCTTCTTCACTGATGTCAGCATTATTTGAAGAACCTTCTTCGTCTGAATCAACTATGAGCACATCATCTTGCTCTTGTGCTTATTTCAGAAAAAAAGAAAAAAGTGGTTACAAGTGTGGAGTTACTAGTGACTCACCAATATTTTATTTAATTGAAAGCTAACTCTTCTAATATTCACCAACCTTAAGAATGGCTACCCTTAGGGAATCTTCACTTTACACATCACATATTTCCATACTATTTAAAATGTTTTATAACAAGCACCCATTTCTCTTCTAATCAAAACAAAAACTTGTAACAAACATTATTAACTCAAAGTTATCATTAAACTTCCTTGATTCTATCTCTACCTTCTCCAGCAGAAAAGCGGAGGGTGCATATTCTAATAATGGTAGTGGTGGTAACAATAACAAAATATAGCACTTACAATGTGCCAGGAACTGTTCTGAGCACTTTGCATATAACAACTCATTTAATCATCACAACAACCCTATAAAGAAGATAATATTATTATCCATTTTCCAGAAAAGGAACCCAAGGTACAGAGAGACTGACTTCCCAAGCTCACACAGTAGCAGAGGACGAGGCCAGGATCCAAACCCATGCGGTACAGCGCCACAGTTCACACTCTTAGCCTCACACTGAAGGTGGTTTCATCTCCCCCTCCACCAAAATCAAAGGCAGAACACCTAGCTTATTGCTGTAACCTCTAAAACCTACCCACAGTAGATGATCAGTGAATACATATTTCAAATTATGATTTTTAAAAAACCACCATAGCCTCCTTCCTTAAAGGAGGATGATGAAGCTTTCTAGTTTCAGTGGGAAAAAGCAGGTCATGAACCAATGGCCCCTAGGTGGACCACACTCTAAAAGTCTGTCTCCTAAACTCTCGAGAGAACATTAGATCCAAGAGTAAACATAATCTAAAGAATACATACCAAAGACACAGAAATAGAGAAGTAAAAAATTGGTAACCTCGACTTCCTAACTAAAGAATAAAGGGACGGGGAATAAACATTCAAATCAGAACACAGTCAAAAATCAGTTTTTTGGAAAGGCCCCAGTTCCCGGCCTTGGAACCCGGGGAACAGATCTCTCTAGTGCACTTCACCAAGTCACACTGGTTATGAGGAAACCCTAAAATATTAAAATTCCATACTCACCAAGCATGTTTACTCAAAATAGTCAGATGCATTGAGATTTGTTGCTCCTAAATAAAACAGGAATACAAAATCCCAAACTACTACTACCTAGACTGAACTGACTTTAGGCACTAGTAAACTGACACTTCCAGTTGTAAAAACCGATTAACAAAAAGTAAGTGCTTTTATTTTCTATATGAATCTCCCCCAGCCGGGCGTGGAGCCTCACTCACATGATCCCAGCACTTTAGGAGGCTGAGGTGGGAGGATCACTTAAGGCCAGCAATTTGAGACCAGCCTCGACAACTAGTGAGACCCCGTTTTTACACACACACACCCCCACACGCTCGCATGCTTTCTCTCTCTCTCGCCCCCTCCTCCAGTCTTAAATGTCTTCAGGGTCAATACACTCAAAGCTCCCTTATAACAATCAATTCAAACGAATACACATCTCTAGTAGTTTTACGGATTTTTACTTTATGCTTGGCGGGCAATTTACAATTTGCTGGCTGGGGCCATGACTCACCTGTGGAGGTGGACGGCTGAGCTCCATCATCACTGCCATTGGTTATGCTTTTGGCAGCATCTTCAGCTTGTTTGGGCCCCACTTTTTCTGGGGCATCACCAACGACTTCAAATTCAACATCCTTTCCTAGGTCTTCACTGTAAGAGAATCATGCATTATTAAACAGGACTACTGCTGTGACTATGTACAGAGCAAAGGAGCACCAGCGACATACTGCTCCCCAAAGCTCCAAGTATACACTATGTACACACCAAGTATTTAGATTCTGACTTTCGAAGAGCTAAAATTATAATAAAAAAGACTACGCATTAGATCTTTGTGATAATTCAAAACTCTAACTGAAATGGTCAAATCACTGCACCTTTAAACCAGGGAAAGGCTTTAAAAGAAAAAACAGCTAAATAACTTTTATTGCTAAAGCAGACTTTATTTCTTCAGCTACTGTGTCAAAAAATTATACACACTATATTCATAACCTGATCTTGTTTACAGTGATTTGTTTTTAGGGGTAGGGTTACATGGTTTCTGGGTCCCCCCCCATCTTTATAGGTAGCACCCTGCTTTTGTAACGAAGTTTCCAAAAACAGGTATGGAAGTTTAATGCATGAAAGTCAAACAGAAGACTTACATGTTTTAAGGGGGGTTCTGTTCCCAGAAAGCTAAAAAATATGATTAAAAAAAAAACAAACCCTAATTATGCTTCCTCTTTTAGACACCATGTGACATTTCCACTTTATTGTACATGTCCTTCCACTGACTTCCTTCACGCTGAACACAAGCACACCACTTACATCCAGCTGGTGTCCACACAAGGCTGGAGACCACAACCTGGCACATCTGCCTTTGACTATGATGTAACTCTGAAACTTACACTTCTTACTAATAACCCACATTCGGCTGTTCCTGTCATTTTATGCTCTTTATACATCAAGCAGAAAATGCAGCTCCCTCCCAACGACCTCAAACACTACGTCTGTACACAGATGGCAATACTGGCAAGACAAGTGTATGCAGGCGGCAGCACCACCGCAACCCTTTATTGTTTGTTCAAATTCCTGAGTCAGGACGCGGTTCAGTGGTATCAGTGAGCATGTACAAAAATGCACCTTGCTCGACAGATGAATACACCAAAGTGGAGGACCATTTCTACTTTAACTGTGCCGTATACATGTATACATTCTATAGAGCAAGCACTGTGTCTTTTAAGTTGCCAGGATGTAAAATCAAATAAAAGAAAAAACACATGACTCAGGAATCTGTACAAGATAATTCTTAATATTCTTTTACTATTGTCACAAAATCCCAAATAAAATTATTTGCTTTGTGGAAGAAATATTCTTTCTCCTAGGGAACTTTAAAAATAATTGAAAAGTTTATTTCAGTTCAATTACGGAAATGAATCCCCTTCTGATGAGAGCTACTCAAAGGCCTACACGCTAGGTCTTTCCGATCAGCCGCCACTGATGAGTTTCCCCCGACCATTTTTTGCTCATCCCTTTTATTTCTCAATGTTCTGCAGGTCAACCTTTAGGGAACTCTGTGGCCAACTTGAGCAAGCAGACCATGCAATTTCAAACGAACAGTAGGGTTTAAGGGTAAGAAAACATTTTTTCCTCCACTTTTTCTGGTTTATATATTCGAGTAATTTCTTATACTTAAAAATATTGATAGTTCCTACCTATGAAGGATGTTGATCAATAAAGTATAGTCCTGAAGGAAGTCATCTGCTTGAAGCCGGCTACCATTTCTAATTCCAAATTCTGACAACTTCTTGTGATTATTAGCTAGGAAATGTGAAAGGAATTTAATACTTCAGTTATATCTTCATGGAACAGTCTGGTTAATTTTTAAAAAGCTAAACCCATGTTATGGGTTCACCCGTGTCTCCCCCAAATTAAAAGGTTTAAACCCTGACCCCCAGTACCTCAGAAATGTGACTGTTATTTGGAGACAGGTCTTGCTAAAGAGGTGATTAAATTAAAATGGGGCCGACAGGGTGGCCTCTAATCCAATCTGGCTGGCGTCCTTATAAAAGGAGGAGATTTGGATGCACAGACATCAGGGATGTGCACCCCCAGAGGAAAGGCCACGTGAGGACAAAGCAAAAAGATGGCCATCTGCAAGCCAAGGAGAGAAGCTTCCAGAAGAATCCAAACCACTGGCCCCTTGATCTCAGGCCTCTAGCCTCCAGAACTATGAGGAAATAAATTTCTGCTGTTTGGGCCACCCAGGCTGTGGTACGTGTTATGGCAGCCCTGGCAAATTAATACACTAAAATATCAGGCACTTAGGAATTTACTCAACTACCAAAACTACTTCAAGGGCACCAAACTGAGAGGTTCTGAGAACTTTTTCCCATTCAAACGAAATTAGCTTTGGAGTCCTGGACGAGTCAGAGGCAACTTTTAAAGTTGTCTGAAATATATTCTACTTGTCAAGAGGTTATCTGTGACAACCTCAGTAAACATTTTAGTAAACTGTACAACTCAAAAACAAAAGAAAACCTTATTTAAATGGATTTTTCATTTTTCAATAAATTCTAAATACTCTAATAAAGAACCGACCCTCCAGTAGAACTTTTAGTGTCACTACATTCCTACCCCGCCCCCTGTCCCTCCAATTCTAGGGCTTTCCTGCCTTAATTATCCCTCCCTGTCCTGAGTGTTCACATGCTCCTTTCTCCTGGCCTGTGAAAGCATTCGAATCTCATACAAAACCGATTCTTCATCTTGCTCCCAATTTACACTCCCTCCTCACAACTCTCAGTCCACAGACTGTCTAGAATCTGTTGACCTGGATCCCTAGTGCCTGGCACATAACAGGTAAACAATATAATGTATTTTAAATTCTGATTATCATGTTTAAAGGACATAATTTTCTACATAATTTCACTTTTCAGTACCATAATCCTTTTACATTTTATGGCTTATCATTTCTTTTATTGCTTGTAAGGAAAATACTTAGAAAGGTTTTCCCTACCTTGACACTCCCAAAATACTGAAAGTTTCTTCTAGCTCGTTCCCAGATTTCTCGTTTTGACTTTTTAATCTATCTGGAATGTCCTTGGAGACTATTTCCTACCCGGATTTCCATCTCCACGCCTTTTCATACATCTCCACTGACTACGAACCCCCTAGAAGCACCATCTTCAAAACAGAACCAGTCAGTGTGGGCTCTTATTTCGTGAATTCGCACCATCTCTGAAGCCGGAGTCCTGGCAACGGCCCTACACAGACCTAATGATGCGACTCCTCCTCACCTGTGCTCCAAATTCTGACCCTGCAAATCTCAAATCTGTCATCGGCCTCTGTCTTATTAAAATCTCTCATTCTTCTTCTCGTTAACTGGCTCCCTGCCTCTACCCTCACACCCTTTTGAATATACACACTGCAGATTATACTGAACCACATTACTTTTACACTCTGGTGGCAGTGAAATGCTGGGCCCCCAGGTGGGGGCAGGGGGGAGACCAAGTGAGAGGAGGAAGAGACATTACACATGACACAGAAAGTCCTCCAACTTCACCCCCTGCCAACCCTGTCATATCCCATCTTCCAGTGAAACCAAGTAACTGGCTATTCCCCAAATCATTTCGATTGTTTCGCAAGTTCATGCCTTTGTAAACGCTGCTCGTTCTCTCCAAATGCAGATGTTCCCTTTCCTGCCCAGAGGGTACTTACTTCTTCTGAACCAAGAGTCCTCCTTCCCCTGTGACCCCCTCTCCCTTCACAAAGCTGAATATACTTTCCCTGAGTTCATAGTGTGTATGTGCTCTTTCTGTAGCTATAGTTTTCTCTTCCACATGTCATTTCTGCTTCATCTTCATACCCCCCAGTGCACAGCCCTGTACTAGACTACTAAACCCCCCTGGTGATCATCTCGCCCTCTCCTTCCAGGTTGCAAAGCACTTCAAGCCAAGGACTGCTGTCTTATTTATCCTTGATTTATGAATACTTAAGACCATGCCTACAATACAAAACTCCGAACATATTTAAATAAATGCTGTAGCACCCTCTGTAAAACATGTATTCCATGGAAAAGGGCTACATTTTAAACCATTGAGATTCCTGACCCATTTCCCATTTTTAAACTAACATTTGAAAAAGCTGGCTAGAACTAAGTGGACAGCATATGATCATGGACAAACATTTTTTTTGTGTGTGTGTGAAGTCAGCTGGCTACAACGGGGCTTAAGCATTCAACTAGACTCCCAGAATAGAGTATCACCCAGCCAAAATATGGCCTCCAATTACACATGACCTAATATCCCAAATAATTTCTCAATAAGCAACTACAACCAAGAAAAATCCTGACAGTAAACCTTAAATTAAACAAGGCTTGACATCTGAATCTCCATCAGGATCTGGCAAAATATACTGAGTAAATGACCACTGGACAAATAGGTACGAATACGTCAATACACAGTGCCTTGAACCTCTGAAAGTAATGGTATACCGGCAAAAACTGGGATGTGGAGAAATCAATTGCAATGGTAACCCAAGACATGAGCTGCAAAAGTGACAGAGGTATGTGTGAGAACTTCTAAGTCCAATCGGACCAACCAGTATAGTCTGAAGGAGGAATAACTACAATGCAATTCTCACCAGAAAAGCTTCAACAGAATCAAATGTACTGCACTTTGTACAACAAACGCACTAACAAAATGGTGACCTGCTTGAACTTCTGAAAGGCAAGATGAGAAAGCCAAAACTGGGCACTGATTTTCAGCAATACTTTCTGCTATGTAGTAGTAGAAGGCAATCAAGGCTTCCCCATTCTTGGACCAAACCTCTCACAACTTCAGATTACCCTCCTCACTCTGATTTAGCAGCTAGAACAGTCTTCTCATCACTAATTTAGCTCCCAAGATCCATGACACAGGCAAGAAGGCTCCTTGGAAGTGGACAAGAGCATTGCAGTCACTGAAAATGGTCAGTATCTGTGTACTGAGTTATTGGGAAATAGTCCCTGAGACACCCTGACAACATGGAGTTCTGAAATCTGGAACTGTGGTGACCCCATCAAGGCAATGCCACCTTGGAAGAGCACCTCCATGACCAAACATCGTCCCTATCACTGAATAACATATGCAGTCAATGGATAAACTAATGTGCACTCCTTCCTTTAGGCAGTCTCCACCCACATGAGGGGAGTGAATAAATGCAATACATAATACCTTCTGTCTCTCCCTCTTCTGAAGATATTAGGATTGTTCCTTTCCCATCTTCAATTTGGACATCTGGTGCTACCATAGCAAATTTTTCTTTCACTATCTACAAAAAAACAAAACAAAACAAAAAACACAGATTCAAAATATTAATATAGGTAACTGAAGACCATAAAAACCCCTAGGTTTCTTTTCTATAGAAGCTCTTACCTCCCCCTCTATTGGAAAGGGACCAAGTCATTCTTTAAGATCCCTTACGACAAGCAGGAAAGCCATGGGGATTCACCAGTGTTCCATCCCTACATCTGACTATTGATGAAGATCAGATCAAACTTCCTCCAAATAGGGGACTGAGAATTCCTTGACTGGCTCTTGCTCTTTTGTCTTTCCCTGCAGATTAGGTAGTGGGCTATATAGTTGACATACTTCATCTCAGTCTCTGCCAACCCTGTAATGAATGGCAAGTGTCTGACGGAAAAATTGCTCATTAACCTGATTCTCACATAACCTCCCCCTTTCCAAATGCCTTCTCTCTTTAAATTCCAAGATGCGTTTAGAAGTGATAATATTCTGTTAAATCCTGCCTGCTCCTAAAAAAGAATGGACAAACTCTCTTTAGGTCTAATTATTCTATAAATAGAGGAATCACCTTTAAGCTGAAGAATCTGTAGATACTAAAGATAATTAATTCCTAGGAAAGAAAGTGAGGCAACCACCCCTCTGCTAGACCTATTGCTTCTCCTGGTCAAAACATGAGTTCAAACCAATCTGCCCCGTGGAACTAGTTCTGGGAGAAAGACCATTCACTCTCAAGGAGCATTTCCCCTTGGGAAAAGGACTATCCCCCCTCTCAGGAGGTATGTAAATATGCACCCTTATAATGGACACAGAGGAACAATCCAAAGTGATCCTAAAATGGAAAGTGACAAAACAAACAAACAAAAACCTCAAAAAACAAAAAACTTACCTAATAAAGAAACTATAATCTAGCCAACTTAGGAGGAACCTAAAGACCAAACCATATCCTAAACCCTCAATTCCCTCACTCCATCTCTAAAGGCTAAGCCAGGTGTGCAAAGCCTCAGGGACTAACTTACCACATCAGAACCAGGTCATATTAGATAAGCATGTATCATTGCAAAGCCTCAACTCAGACCTCAGAAATGATTTGACAAGAGATCCCTAATTTGGTGAGAGTGGGCACAGTCCATAATCCACAGAACCCAAAACTCTGCAGGTTACCCCTACCCTTTGATACAAAGCTAGCAATTGGGGCTTTGCTCTACTGGAAATGCAAAACTCTTCACCGCATGCAAATACGGATCTGTTCACTGCCACGGCCAGGACCATTCAAGTTTACCTCTGATCAAAAATTATAGAATTCACCCACTATCTGGGAAACAAAGAGCAAAGCAGTCTTCTGCTTATCATGATACTGTGCCACTGCTGTGCTGCCTGTGGTACATATTCTAGCCAAATACATCTATTCCTTTCTGGGATATGTGGCACATATTCTGGAACCACAGACCGAAAAGCCTGCAGGAATCCCAACGGTGGAGTAACCCAGGAAACTGGAGCAACAACATACCTCAGTAGCCAGAAGCTTTCAGAGTAATTACCTTAGTTTGTTATCACAGCAATAGTATAAAAAGACAAAAGGGAACTTGGATTTTTTTTTTTTTTAAAAGGAAAAGAGAACAAGCCCTTGCACTTACCTTATCCTGTAAAGTGAGAACAGTCACCTTGTGGACATTCAGCCGTACAGTCACCTCTGGCTTGCTGGCACATACGTAACAATTGGGGTTGGGAGGATCCAGTGCACAAGGCACAAGGAGCTTCTTTCTTGGGTTTGGTTGTTTATTTAAAAAAATCTTTGGAGGCAAAAAAAACATAGAGAAATCAGAAATGTGGGTTACAATTATATACACCATTACAATCTGAAATGTTGTTTACTGAACATCCAGTAGATGTTCCCTTCTAGAGGGCAAAAAGGCTCAGGAAAATCATGACAATCATGACTTTCTTAAGTGCCTGGTATTCCAACTTTCTTTTCTAATCAACTAATATGTAAAAGGCTGGGCTTACTGCAAAGACACCCCCGTGTATGATGCAAGACTCCACGTTCTTCGGCAACCTAATTTAGCAAAAGTAAGGGCATAGCCATACTCATCTCTGGTACCATCATTAAATCAGCTTCTGGGTATACTTCCTAGTGGTTATTCTTAATAACTTTAAGAAACCTCTTGACAAGACCAGTACACTCATTTCTCCAATTAATGATAATGCTTTCACAGATGTCTAGAACCAATGTGACTGCCTTTCTTTCCCAACTTTCTGATGATTATTATAACATTTATAAAATTAAGGAAAAATAATGTATTTCTGGCAGCATAGGTACCTATTTACCACTTCTCTAATATCCGAACAAAAACAAATTTAAGAATAAAGGCAAATACAAAAATTACACTGAAATTAACTCCAGCCTAGGCAACAGAGGGAGACCCTGTCTTTAAAAAAAAATGTTATCACTATTAATATTCACGCGAATATTATTAATCTGTCCTGGTATTTATTTATGAATGTGAACAAATGAAATCCAGACATATAGGTATCAATAGTCCAAGACTAGGATGGAGCTGAGCAGGCAAAGAAACCAGAAGGATGTTACAGGAAATAGACACTTCTGAAAGTTTGATAATTAGTATTGTGAGCTTAAAAGGATACTACAGCCATAAGATAAATTTAAGCTGCTATAAAAAGGTAGAAATTAAGGCCAGGCACTGTGGCTCACGCCTGTAATCCTAGCACTCTGGGAGGCCAAGACAGGAGGATTGCTTGAGTGCAGGGGCTCGAGACTGGCCTGAACAAGAGCAAGACCCCATCTCTCCTAAAAATAGAAAACTTAGCCGGGTGTTGTGGTGAGCTCCTATAGTCTCAGCTATCCAGGAGGCTCAGGCAGAAGGATGGCTTAGAGCCCAGGAGCTGGAGGTTGCAGTGAGCTACAATGACGCCACTGCACTCCACCTAGGGCGACAGAGTAAGACTCTGTCTTAACAACAAAAAAGGGCAACTGAACACCCTTTTTTAAATAAAAAAATAAAATAAAACAACAAAGAGTGCATCAATAATGGCACTGAAAAATAAGAGTACCAATGCAGACTAGATATTTTTTAGAAGTTCTTGAAAGCAAGTGGGTCCTTTTATTTCAACATTAAAAAGGAGAACATAAACAACAGTAAAAGTACTGGTTACAACATTTTTTAGTAAGTTTTTTTGAGCTGGTTAAGAAAGCAAAGCATCTTTAGACACATACTTAATAAAAAGAGTGAAAGCAGGAATCCAAGAAGAACATCCAAGTGGTGTTAGCTTTAAGAAATAAACGCAGCCCGCCCTCCACCAATGTAAGAACCGTTAAAATAGGGAACCAGTACATAAAAGCCGAACCTGAAAGGGGGAAAGAGTAAAGAGGAGAAAACTGTGTTTCCATAGAAACAGCAAGAAAAATTTTCTTAACCTTGGTGCTTAGTGGAGGGGGATATATCTTCCATATAATTCATTAGAATAAGACAGGGCTCATGTGGATTTGCTGTCTGAATGTATGTATGGGTTGAAAATCCTAAAGCTGAGAATTTAAAAGTGCTCCT
>NW_012149263.1:722553-734799 GCF_000956105.1 Propithecus coquereli | reverse complement strand
CAAAATTAAAAAATCACATAGAACTCTTAGAATTGAAAACATCAACTAAAAAAAACTTCTTAGTATAAGGACCCCCCAATGAATTCCTCCAAGAATTTAGTAAAATTGGAAATGTTATAAGCCAATTAGCTTGTTTCCATTTATTAGACAAAAATTTAAAAGCTTGTTCTTCTTCCTTTTTGTAAATTTCCAGGAAGCTTAAACACATACTCACAAGGTAATTACAAAAATTATTTTTCCATTGCTTTAAATCAATTTTATTGTTTTAAAACTTGTTTAATGTCCTTTTTATAAATTACTTTTAAAAAGAGGATAAATAAAAAATGCAAATAGAAATACTCACTGTTCTACACTGGTCTATTTTTCCTGATAAAATCTTCAATCCTTCCAATACTATCAACCCGGCAATCACTGCATTAGTAGTAGCGATAGCAGGAATGATGTTCCCTGCCATTGCTGGGAAAAAAAAAAAGATGAGTATGTTTAGCTGTTACAAAAAAACAACTTTGTGATTTCAGTGATGCAAGTGAAGTACAAACAACTTACATTTTATATCAAATCTGCTCTTCATATTCATACTGAAAATATGCATCCTGAGGTTTGCCGCAGAGGTGACAAAATCCATAGCAGATGGATCATCCTGCCAATAATTTAAACAATTTAACAAGTTACTCCCCCACAAATTACTGTTTTGATTAGTACTTCTTTCAGAACAGTACTTTCCTGTGTTTATAACATTACAGGCTGTCAACTAGAACAAAAGGTGGTCCTGAGGGAAAGGCCAGTCAGACAGGGCCTTAAGGAAGCATGGAGGTTGACTAAATAGGGGGCAGGGTCTCATCAGCAGCTTCTCTGGTCCAGGAATGCAGTCTGACAAGGACACCAAGAACCACCAGGCTTCTAGGAACTGACTCCTGCTTAAACAAATGCACTGGAGACTAAATGTGTACAACAGAACATTGATCCCACCCACTGATGACAGGAACCCCGTCCTGGAACCATTCATTAGTAATAAGAAGGTTGCTGGAGAAGCACAGAATCCAGACAAAAAGACAGACACACTTTGAGAAAGCTATTTCATTAAAGCCTCAGAAAAACCTGATGACTCCTTTGAGCTCTCCTTCTCCAAACTCTTTATATACACCACTTCTTCAGATAAGGAAACATGATCCAAGTTTTCCCTTTACAATTTGCATTTTTCCTGAGACTGTATCCTCGTTTCTTTAGATGTCAGTAAGGTTTCCTGCTTTGAACTGAGAAGATCCTAACCTGGTCTAGAATTCAGAAACATCACAGTATAGAACAAAAGCACTGACAGGATGTGGGTTCTTCATACACTTACTGGTTGGGTGTGAAAACTCAGGCAAGTCAACTTCCCTGAATAAAAACCCCTTAATCTGTTAAATGGGGGAAATTATATCCACCATCTCTTAAGGCTGTGGTGAGGACCAAGTAAGAATACTTAACAGTACCCAGGTCCTTCCCTAGGCAGCTGGCTTATCACATGCATTAGAGGTAGACTCGACTCAAGAGGGCAACAATTCCCAGTTTCTAGGTTTCTTTATTTAACGCTTGTATACTAACAAAAAACTTGTCGAATCACTAGTATAATAAAAATATGGAAAAAGTTACCCTTTATATCACATAAACTCCAAGACTAATGTTTATAAGAATCTAAATTCACTAGCTTCATTTTAGATGTCTGATTCAACCAAAGTTTCAAAATTTGTGTACAGTTATTGCAGGTTTCTAAAATTGGCAAAACTCTTTTCTTTTACTTTAAAACCCATGATAAATCTTTACCAGCATAGGAAAATATAAACTTTATCTGATAAAACACTTTTAGCCATAGAAAATACTGACTATAATTAAGTAAAATTAGTATCAAATCTCAAAATATGACATCTAACTACAGAGTGCTATTAATTTTTTCTTAACTTCTAAAAATTATATCTTATTTTTGTATTTTGAGCTCTGTCTCTCAGACCTCTGAAATAGTTATAGCTATTTCCATATAAAGGCAAGTTTATTACTTTCAAGGTCAAATAGGGCCAATGAGATGCTGTCTCCAAAAGGATCTATGACTTCTATTAACACATCTATAGTATAAAAGAAGTTTAAGTCTATTTTCTTAAGTCGGTGAAACATTTTACTTTAATAAATTCACATTCTTTCCCCAGTCAACATAATTATAAACTATGAACACATTACAAGAATCCAAAATGAAGCTTTGTGATACTGACTGAATGAGTGTATAGAAAATTCACAGTGCAATATACCAACCAGTTAGAGATGAAAACCAAACAAAATTCAATAATTTCCTCAAAATCTATCAGAAGAAACAATATCCAAAAAAAGTACTAGCTTCTATTACAGCTTAAGAACATACATTTGATAAGTAAGTACTTGCCACATACTGTAAAAACGAACCTTGTCCCATATGAGCTCAGCTCCATCTCCCTTTTCTGCTAAATGAACTCTCAATGTCTCAATGCTCTTTGAAAAAAGACTTGCATAGCTCTTTACATCTAGAACCTGCTGGTCTTTCAGGCCTAACTGGGGTTCATTTTGTTGATCTGATGCATTGCTTTCTTCTCCTAAGGGAAAAAAATATTAAAAACTTCACTAATAAACATCATTCCACTACTGTGTTCCATTTAACGAATTCAGTCCCCGACCCATAACAAAATCAACGAACATGAAACAAGTTCCATTAAAGTAACTATCACTATAATACAAGCGTCTGTGTAAGAAAACTGTTAAAATTCATACGGGAAAGGTACAAGACCACCTCAGGTCCTGACAGGATTAAGGGATTCAAGGATATAATGTAGATAAGATAAGCATTATGCCGAGCACACAGTTAGCACTCAAAAAGTGGAATCTATTAGAGTTATATTTGAATGTCTTAGAAGAATCCCATATTGTTGAGAACTGCTCCAAAGTGAAATCCCAAGTCTCCTGGGATCTTTTCAGTTCGTTTGCTCTGCAACATTAATTGTAATACGGTTCAAACAAAATAGACACACAGTGTGTTGAGGGGGAGTGGGATAAGGAAGTAGTCACTACAATAGTTTTTTTCCTGCAATTAAAATTTTAAAATGTGCTGGGCCTGGTGATGTAGGCCTGTAGTTCCAGCTACAGGGCTTAGGCAGCAGGACTGCAGGAGTTCAGGGCTGCAGTGCGCTGTGTCTGTGCCTGTGAATAGCCGCTACACTCCAGCCTGGGCAACACAGTAAAACGCTGTCCCAAAAAATATTTTAAAAAATTAATGTAAATGTGTTTCCAAATTCGATCTTAAAGAGATAATCACAAGAATACAAAGACGTATATGTATATATACACACTCATCACAATGCTCATCACATATGCTCGTATCAGGAAAAATATGAAACAAATATATGTTACTTGATAGGCGATTAGTTAATATTGACTGAAAAAAGTCAGAGTACATGAATGGTATGATTCTATTTACGTAAAGTGTATACATGACTGTGTCTGCGTGCGTAAAACTGACCACCAGGCGTGGTGGCTCACGCCTGTGATCCTAGCATTCTGGGGGGCCAAGGAGGAGGATCACTTGAGCTCAGCAGTTCGAAACCAGCCTGAGCCAAGAGTGAGACCCTGTCTCTA
Source organism: Propithecus coquereli (assembly GCF_000956105.1). NCBI lineage: Eukaryota > Metazoa > Chordata > Mammalia > Primates > Indriidae > Propithecus > Propithecus coquereli. The sequence continues at coordinate 731,166 of NW_012149263.1, read as the reverse complement.
CTAAAAATAGAAAAATTAGCTGGGCTTCCTGGAGTGCACCTCAAGTCCCAAGTCCCAGATACTTGGGAGGCTGTGGAAGGAGGATCGCTTGAGCCCGGAAGTTTGAGGTTGCAGTGAGGCATGGTGACAACACTGCACTCTACCTGGGGAGACAGAGGGAGACTCTGTCTCAAAAACAAAAAGACCCCAACCCAACAACAAAAAAAACCTCACCATCAGAATATTCCCTAAAATGGTAACAGTGGCTATTTCTCTGAGTGATGGGACTTCAGTGATTTTTCTTCTTCACACTTTCTTGAATTGTTTGAATGTGTAACAAATACATACCATTTTCCAGAAACAGTAGGGTTATTTACAAAGATTTTAGGTGAGGGTATTTCCAGTTTAGGTATCACAAGACTAAAACGTATTCTTTACCTTGACTTTGTACTTCAGCCCAGTCCAATGGAACTGGAGGTTTCCTTTTCCGCCACAGTTTGTCCATCGTCAATAGATACCTGATATCATCTTTAAAAAGCTTAAAAAAAAAAAGATGAATCCCATGAACCCTACAATCCTTAAGTTGATAAAATATAAGAAAATTTCATTGCTTATTTATTTAATACTATAAATATTACACTGTGAAATGTGATTTAAAGACAGATGTCACGGGCCAGTAGAACAACAATTTTCAAAAGCAAAACCATTTGTAAAGGAAATTTTACACAGAATCCCTACATTTAAAAAAGTTAAAAGCTGAAGTGCTCTGAGGAGTGCAGAGCAAGAGGGCTCTGAGCTGTGCTGACTGGCCCCGCCCTCATTAGTCACCCCGCAAGTCCTCCTAAAACTCCAAACGTCAGTCTAACACACGGTCATACCAACTAAAGAGCTCAATAAACACATCAACCCCACAAGAAGTGACTGTAATCAGTGAAGGGAGATACCGGCCAGCAGTATCTCCAAGATCGCGGGTGCATGCCAACAAAGCATACACATTCTGAAAGTAAAGTCCTCAACAACATTATTTTTGAACTGACACATCTTTGAAATATGCCCTCCCCCCACAAAAAAACACCCACAAATGCCAAAAAATAAACAAACCAAATAAGCAAAGTTAAACATTAAAAACCCCAAACAAAAATTACCACAAAAACACCACCACATGTAGACTGAGTGAACCAGAACATGAAAGTGTGTGGTGGAATTTCAGGTGATTTTAATATTTGTACTTTTTCCCTCATCTGCATTTTCTATTGATCAATTTATCCAGCACATTTGCTGCAGGTACCAGGTAAGAATCTAGATTTGGCTAAATTTAAAAAATTATAACTATTTCTATTGAAATATACTCAATTCTGTCAATATCTACTGAGCATCCTTAACCTTTGGAAAACAATCCAAATACATAAATAATTAGAATACAACTTAGTGTTAAAATCACAAAGCCTTGAGTACTATGAGGATTTTTGTTTTATCTAAGAAATAAGGAAAGAGTACAAAGAGATAGTTAACGTCTGAAATGGGTACACAAGCAAGGAGATTAAGTCCGTTACGATTTGGGTAACAAATGTGACTGGAGACATTTTGAAGAGGTATTTGAATGCTTGAACCAGCAGTTTTCTATGCATAAGCTCCACGCCTTTCTCCTTTATTCAACTACTACTACATATCAGGCGTCCTTCAGATTCTGCACTGACCCATCTTCTGACTCGATCCTCTACCATGTCCACTTCCGTTAGTTAAACCAGAGCTACAAACCTAATCTCAACCCCATGCCTAGTCTAAACCTCTCTGCTTACCTTATGTTCCAAAAGAACCTCGAATTAGTTTAAAACTGACTGTATCACCTTCGACCCCCTCAACCCCTACATACACATGCCTTTGCTGAAAGAGGTTTCTCTCCAACAGAAAGAAAAAGATAAGAGTTTACAGTGAAGCGGGACATTCTCTTAACAGGTAAATTGTGCCCAGTGGCTTCAAGCCTATTAACATATCCTTAAGGTCACATGCTCAGTGATGGTGACAAGAGTATATATGAGGCAGTTTAAGAAGAGCTGAGAAAGTTTTAAGTATCTACTGTAACAAGCTTGCTAAGTAAGGAGTCGAGATAGAACAAATAAAAAGACTTTTAAAATACAGACCTGAGGGGCCTAGCAGGGCAACAATTAGGTAGACCTACTCTTGCAGATATCTCTAGAAATATTCAGTAGGCAAATAATATATACCGATGAAAAGGGATTTCACCAAGAACATGAGGCTTAGGGATGCCAGGGCAACTCAGAACACATCAGTCACACTGACAATGAAGATCCAAGCGGGAAAGGGGTAAAAGTGAAGAGGAGAAGCAGGTAAAGCAAGAAGTTCTGTGAAAGTGAGGGAATAAAAGACAACCAAGAGGTACATAAAGAAGCCTCTGCATTTTACTTCCTATAAAGATGCTACACTGGTATTTAGTACCGGTGCTAAAATTTCAAAACCTGTTTATCCTGACTACAACAATCATTTTATTAGGAAGGCATTAGGCGTATACAAAGAAAGAAGTTTAATTCAATTTTATGTACTATTTTAAAACAATTCAAATAATAAATCTACCCACAATTATAAGGAAAGCAAACCCAACCTTGGTAAAAAGTTTAATTGGATCATATCCAGTTGATTTAGCCCATTCCTTAGTGGAAATACGTTTAATGTCACCATCTTCATTAGATGCTCTGGCTCTGGCTTCAGCTTCTGTTGGTTCCCCTACAAAACAAACATTTTATTTTCAACTGCAATAAATGTAGAACTGAGCTCTCACTCACCTTTACGGGAAAAAAAAAGGGTCACTCACGGAACTCACCCACATGTGACACATTCCAAATTCAAGGAGGAAGGAAAATAACATGCTTATCAGCATCTTCTTATACCTAATTTCTGAAGGCTACACATGTAACAGTTCAAAGTGCAGACCTATCAACAGATCTAGAATCTACTCCCAGCTCCATTTCCTAGATTCGTGAAATTTTTCTTCACTTTCACTTCCTCACCAGTAAACAGGACTACACTTTTTATGTAACATTGCTTTAAAATGAAATAATTCATGTTAAGCACATATTATCTAGCACATACAGCAACTAGTTTTTTCTCTTAAGCTATCAATATTAAATTAGCAAAATAAAGGCAGTAGTCACTAAGAAAACGTATGTCAAATAGTTTAACTCACAGGCAGCTTCAGGGTCAGCTCTGTCAGGAGATACTTCTTGATCAGCATCCTCTTCCCCAAACAACTGGCTATAATTTAAGAGTAGTAAATATTTATGTACAACAAAGCATTCTGAACAAATGTGGTTTATTTTTCCTACTTTCCTCACAAACACCTAATGTAGCATATTCTAAGTGTTTAGCAGGGATAAAGAATGAACAGTTGATAAATTATAAACCTAACAGTATTAAAGCCTGTCTTTAAGGGAAAAAAAAAATGCTTGCATTAAAGTATATGGATGACAAATGATGGGAGCCAGGTTTCTGACTGTTGGAATGGCAGTTGACACATAAGGAAGGGGAGGAAGCCAGAATGATCCATGTAGTAATCGATTAAAGCTGGAGACACTGATATAAACTCATGTTTAGTTTCCCATATGGATGGTTAGAAAATGAAACATTCATAGATAGGTACATAATTAGAATAAACATTTATTTTTTGCTCTGTCAACTAAGAGGGCCTAAGATGACACCCGAGCAGTATGCCTGAGCACCCAGATTTTGATTTCTCATACTATTCTTCAATAAAAGGAACCAGGGCTCCTTGCAGAAGTGGCTTATACTAGGCCTGGGGCAGAAAATACACAAGACGGTCTGGAGCATCTTGTATTACCAGAAAATAAGGAACTGTTCCAAAAAAAAAAAAAAAAAATCACATTGATGGGAGTGTCAAAGAGCACAGAGCCAACTAAAAGAGCTCCCAATAGCCAAAGCTAGAAATACATGTAATATCGGTGAGTCCATATTGATATAAATGATTGAATAAATAATGAATAAACAGAGGAGAAACAAATCTCCCAGGCGGAAGAACTCCAAATAATTTATGTAGCTATTCTGCCCTCAAGGAAGTAGAACACAACTTTCCAATCTTTAGGTACGGGATGCCCACAGTGACCTCCTTCTAAAGTGTGCAGTGCAGTATGGAAATGGGGTAAGAAAAAAAGAAGTAGCTTTACAATGGAGAAACCTGACAAACACTACCTCGGCCAGGTGATCAAAGCCATCATCAACAAAGCATGCTGATATCATGTACTCTTGATATGATGTGATGAAAACGGCACCTCTGTGGTCTTCCTCCCAATAACCCATAAGCCCAGTCCAATTATGAGAAAATATCAGACAAATCTCATCTCCAGGTATCCTACAAAATACTTGACCAGTACTCCTCATCAAAAACAAGGAAAGTCTGAAAATCTGAGAAACTGTCACAACCAAGAGGAGCCTAAAGAGACATGACACCTGGAACAGAATTAGGACATCAGGTAAAATCTAAGGCAATCCAAATAAATTATAATAATAGTAATGTATCAATATTGGTTGATTGGCAATGCATACATCATACTAATGCAAAATGTTAATAACAAGGGAAACCGAGTAGGTGGATACATGGGAACTCTCTGTACTATCTTCTCAATTCTCTGTACATCCAAAACTGTTCTAAAAATTAAAGTATATTAAAAAAAAGATTTGCCAAATAAAGATTACAAGTCTATTTTTTGTGAAAATTTATCAAATTCACACTGCTATGTATACTTTTCTCAGTGCACATATATTATACCTTAATCAAAAATTAAAGACAGGCCAGGTGTGGTGGCTCGCACCAGTAATCCCAGCACTTTGGGAGGCTGGGAAGATTCCTTGAGGCCAGGAGTTTGAGACCAGCCTGGGTACTTAGCCTCCATCTTAGACTCTGACTCTACAAAAAAATTTTTTTAAATTTAGCTAGGTGCAGTGGCACATGCCTATAGCCCCGGCCACTTGAGAGGCTGAGGCAGGATTACTTGAGTTTGAGGCTGCAGTGAGCTATGATGACCACTGCACTGTAGCCTGGGCAACAGGGGGAGACTCTGTCCCACCCCCCCCAAAAAAATTACTAATTAATGTTCGGCCTTTTCTCATGTATATAAAACCTATAAATTTTTTTCCAACTACCATATTCAACGCATGGTAAAAGTTTCAGGTACAGTATTTTCACTATTATTACTAAGTATTTTAAATTTCTACTGTAATTTCTTTTTTAACCAATGGGTTATTTTATATTTTCATCTTTCCAAATACACAGATCTGTAGTCACTTAGTTACATGTCTATTTCCAATATCAAACTAAGTTTCCTAAATAGTCATGGCTGAATTTAATTTAACCCAAGAAATACTACAAGAAAGTTACTAAAGTATCTCCTCACTATACTTAAACATCATCATAAATATAATCTAAGATATTTAAATAAAAATGACTCCATTTTTCCATCATCAGTACTGAAAAGTATGCGCAGAAAATATATATACTCTTACTTGAACAAATACTTTGCCCAAACGATGCAATGAATAGGTTCTGAAGGTGTATTACGAATTGTACAGCCGGGAAAAGTTCTCTGGGTTGGCTTAGGATGACATTCATAACACTCGGTCACACCCTACAAAATCAGGACATGAGAAAAGTATTTATTTCATCATGGTTGTTACTCAACATTATAACTATAAGATAATATAATTATAAACACTTCATTCATTCATCTACATTCCAACTGGGTTTTATGTTGTCAAGGAAATTGAATCCTTACTTTATAGACAAACTCTAACACAAAAACTAACTGAATCAAGCAGTCACAGGTAGGGCTGTGCCAGGACTCCTCAGACTGCTGGCCCAGTGAACATTACTTATAAGCCAAATAAAAGTCACTGCACCCAAGTGTCAAATATGAGACGTTTACCTTGACTGCACTAAACAGAAAGAAAAGCTACTAGAAAGATAAACAATAGCTTTCCAACCAATTATTTCTTAAAGTTGTAAATCTGTTATTTAAATATTATTCATAGCCATATACTTATAATCTATACATGAAGTGAGTTAAAAGTAATCAATTTCAAGATATATCAAGTCTATGGCACCTATGACAATTTTTCAAAACTATCATCTTTCTTTACCTCAACAATTCTCAACCTCAGTCTTAATACACACTGGTGACTCAGGATAGGATCACAGTAACGAGATATATCAAAAGCAATGTCCTTCTAACAAATGTTAAAGAACCAAAACCCATAAATATTGTCTTAATATAAATTGCAGCAGGTTCACTGTTCTCTATAATACCATTTCTTCTGCCCTTAGCCTTCCAATGCTTTCTTGTAGGTAGCCACATGGCAAGCACTTATCTCTCACATTAACAGTGCAAAAAAAGTACTGCCTTGATCTGTTAACAGATACTGAAAGTCTCCATTTATTCAACTAAATTTAACACACATTGATGTGTACAACAGTCTTTTTAGAATGATAGTGAATAAGCTTCTAAGGATAATATTTAACAGTTAAAACAAATAAAGCCATAATTTTCAACATGGATAAATGCCAAAAAAAAACCAGACAAAAACCTGGCAAATGTTAAATACAGTATAATTCCCTTTTCCATACTTTCAAAACCTATAAAACATTTCTTCGAATGTATCCATAATGTTTAATTTCTTAAAAGAAGTAAAAGAAAATATTTGAAAAACAAATGAATCACAATGTTGAGATTTTAAAACTGGGTTGTGGGCACATAGGCACTTGCTCTATTATTCTCTAGTGTCTCAGTGTCTGAAATATTTCACAAGTACACCCCCAAAAAAGTTTTCAAAGTTCTCTTCAGATATATAAATTCAGACTCCTTTACACAGAAAGTAACTTTTAGATGACTGGTTTATCATGTATCAACTACAGCATGACATGTAGTCATAGCTACCAAGAATTCTTAAAGGCAAGTTTATTATGCTTACCAGTCTAAGGACTTTAGTACACAGACTAAATGAAACACAGTGGCAAGGCCGGGCGCGGTGGCTCACGCCTGTAATCCTAGCTCTCTGGGAGGCCGAGGCGGGCGGATTGTTTGAGCTCAGGAGTTCGAAACCAGCCTGAGCAAGAGCGAGACCCCGTCTCTACTAAAATTCGAAAGAAATTAATTGGACAACTAAAAATATATGGAAAAAACTAGCCGGGCATGGTGGCGCATGTCTGTAGTCCCAGCTACTCGGGAGGCTGAGGCAGGAGGATCGCTTGAGCCCAGGAGTTTGAGGTTGCTGTGAGCTAGGATGATGCCACGGCACGCTAGCCTGGGTAACACAGTGAGACTCAGTCTCAAAAAACAAAACAAAACAAAACAAAAAAACTGTCCAGATAAGTAACTATAAACTATGATAAACAACACATAGGAAAAGTAAAAACTGTTATGAGAGGAGACCTGACTTAGTCTAAAAGGTTTAGGAAAGCACCCCTGGAGAAAGAAACCAACATGAAAAATGAAAAAGAGAAACAAGTGGGAGTTTGCCAAAGAGCTGGGAGAGAAGCATAGGGAAGAGATGTTTTAAGACCCTGAATTATGAAGGAACATTTAAGAAACCAGAGAAGGTCAGAGTGGCTAGAGCCCCAGGGGAGCCTGTCCTGCTTTAAATAGGACAACAGATTCTTTTGCCCCCAAACAAGGGTGTAGAAACACAGGGCGCACCCTAAGTAAATGATCAGATTTAAATATGAAAAGGACATGAAAGTCACATCAATTAAAGGATTATTTTCTTTTTAGACCAAAAAAGGGAGCCTTAGTCTTTATGCTAAGACTTTTACATGACAAATCTTTTTATTCTTCAAAATCCCTCAGCGAAAGAGTCCGCTTCACCCTTTTTCTCCAGCCTACATACAGGAGAGGCAGAATTAATCTGGTATCACAAACAGAAGATCCATCAAAGGATTATAGAAATGGTAAGAGAAATATAGTTACCTGTGCCTTTGACCTTCCAACATGTTTCTTTTGAAACAGAAACTGTCTGTTGAGGTTGCTGACATCAATAGTATCCAGATCAATCTACAAATGCAGAAATCCCAGATAAATCATAAATGCCCGGGTACGTGTGAGCAATGTCACTATCCTCAGCATCTATAACTCAGAACTTTTGTATTTGCTACCTTAGTAGAAAAAATGCTTTTAGAACCAGTCATACTAAAACTGTTAAACTGATAAAAATAACTTAATGCATACAAGAATGAAGATTTAATGTCAGACAACCTTCTTTCTCAAAAACACTTTGAAAGGATGGCATTATTTTTGTTTTGTTTAATCATCCTGGCAAATGTTTCAGGAAATTCCTCTGATGGCATCAAAATAGATGTGAATTTTTTGAAAATATATGTGAAGTGAGCACTATTGAAAATAGAGAAAATCTATTAATCTAATTACTCTTTCAAATCCAACAGATTAAATTTTACTGTGCCCTGTTCCCTAAAAATACACAGCAAAACAGATTTACTGAATTTCTCTTGTCTTCATCCACACATGATTTCATTTACAATTATTACCTGAGGACTGCGGAAGTTTCTACACATTATTTTAAAAAGTGTCATGTTTTAAGTTGTATCTAACTGCTACT
>NW_012149263.1:719996-722503 GCF_000956105.1 Propithecus coquereli | reverse complement strand
GCCCAGGCAACACAGTGAGACTCTGTCTCAAAAAAAAAAAAAAAAAAAAAAAAGAAACACAGGGGCAGAGCTAATATATCTCCCTGCCCATAGTCTTTTTGGGCACCTTTATAGCACCCTGAGTTTTACATGTGCATGAAAATCCTTTTATATTGGATGTCGACCTGCTCCTATTATATAAACCCACAGTTTACTTCCTCCCCTGGTAAGGTCTCAAATAAACATTTGGAAATTAAAAAAAAAAAAACTTTTCTTTACCTTTTTGATAGTAGTTACTTGTCCGAGATAACCAGCAGTTCCACTCTCAATAAGAGGGACGTCAGCTGCCAGACACATCCTATTTACATGGTTTCGGGCAGCTGGAAGAAAAATACTAGTTAGCAGAAGCTTTTGAAAAAACAATTAACTATCTTTAATTAGGATGACATATACTCAAACTATTTCTCATTATTTTTATTTTATGTATAATTTTCTTATGGCTATGGTCAGAGTAATGCAACTGTAAATTACAGACATTTAAGAGACATTCACTTAGCAAAATTTCAAACATAAGGAATTTATATATCACAAATTTACTCCAGGAAAAGCACCCCTAGAAACAAGTACTTTTTGAATCCCAAAGTGCCATCTTCTTCTTCTATTGTTGTACCTTAGCCAAGACATTGTTTCAATGTGTTCCTAACTCACCACTATTCTAGTATAATTAACAATGAGAAATGTGTAGTTATTAATTTGGAACTATTAAGGCAGTTTCAAGCTAGGGAAAAAAAGATTCACGTTAAAAGAGTCATTCTGACTCTTTCTCGTGTTTTTTCTTTGGCATTTCTGGTCCCGAATCATTACAAACTCATTTGACAGATGTACTTTTACACATGGAAGTAATTACAGACAGGGAATACTACGGAAGTATTTTTACCAACACACATCCTACATAGTCACACTCTTTAGATCTTTTAACTTCGCCTTTATTTATACCTTTTGATAGAACAGCAGAGTGCGTGATAGCTAAATTTCTGCCTGGAACAAATCAGTTCTAGATAAAACTGCAATCAGTTGGCAAGCTTTAAACCTGATAATGCTTCCCTTAGGTCTTTTAAGTTCTAACTCATAAGGAAATATTTTAATTAATAATAAATTTGTAAACAGCTTTAATTTGGGAGAGGGGAAATACTGAGAAATTAAAAGTATTAAAATCATCTCACCTCTGTTATCTAAAGCATTCATAACCAATATAAACTGTCGAAAAAATTCCACATTATAGTCGGGGCTACAAGGCAAAACAAAAAAAGGTCACCGAGACAACTAGCCTTATATGTGATCTTCATAGTATAATACAGAGTCCTGAAAAAACATATTAGTAAGTGTAGTAATAACTGATATTAGGGGTGTATGCCATATAGATAGTAAGGTTTGACTTTTTCTAAACACAAGATTTTAAATTATTTCCCCCAAATTCCTATCCTTTTTGGCCAGCTATCTAGGGCACAAGAACAGGATCTCCAACAGGCAGAAAGATGGCATGACCCCACTAGTCCCACCAGGCCCTCTGCAGCAGCAAGTGCTGGGAACACATGAAAAGCACATTCCCAGGATTTGCCTGGCCTCTGGTTTCACCTCACATGGTAAGGATCAGGCAGGGCTCAGGCCCCCAGGGTCTCTGCTTTTAGCAGCACTGGAAAAGCAACACAGGGTAAGAGGCTATAGGGCTTTAGGCAGGTCTGTAGAGCAAACATCCAGATTAAAAAATATGGTGGAGATACAAATGCCCTGAGAAAGTATAAGACTTTCCCCAATTCCAATGCCTCAAACAAGGACTATTTTTAATACCATTTACTTGTGAACTAGGCAACAACTGTAGATAAAGGATAATTTAGGTCCAGAGTTCCTTCACTCCAACACCTCCAAAATTATATATTTATTCTATTTATCTTGCTGAGAGAAGAGTATTCATGTACTATCAAAACTGCTGCCCCACCACAATTCAAGTGTTGTATAACAGAAGTCAGAGTCCTAATAACAGATTATTTTGGGAGGGAAACTTAAAGGTGAATGCTGAAATCTATCAGAATGAGAGAAACATATTTAGCAAAGTCTAATTCATCATATATAAGGATATTTCATAGTTTAAAATATCTTCTTATTTAAGGCAAGAATATAAGGTCCTTTATAAATTTCTAAGTAACTCATTTATTAAAAGTACTAAAATATTTCATCACTTATCGAAATCATTCAAACCATATACATAAACTGGTAAAAAGAATGTCACTTTGTAGGCATAAATTACCAAATTTTAATTATTCTAGAAAAATCATTTTAAAAAGCCAAATGAGGCCAGGCACAGTGGCTCATGCTTGTAATCCTAGCACTTTGGGAGGCCAAGGGGGGAGGACTGCTGGAGGCCAGGAGTTTGAGACCAGCCTGAGCAAGAGCAAGACCCTGGCTCTACAAAAACAGAAAAATTAGCTGGATGTGGTGGCATGCGCCTGTAGTCCCAGCTACTCGGGAGG
>NW_012149263.1:711004-715501 GCF_000956105.1 Propithecus coquereli | reverse complement strand
TTAAAAAGATACAAAAGCATATATACGATTAAATTTTGTAAACGAAAAACCCAAAAATATATTAAAAGACAGGAACAACAGTTAATACTTTTGTGTATCTGTGTGCAGTGAAATTGTGTATAATTTGTATTAGTTCTTTAAACTTTTGTTTCTCGGATGCTCATGTTCTTCAAATATTAATTTTAAAATCAGGAAAAAATTATTAGCAGAAAGTAGGAAAAGACTGAAAACAGAAAAATGCTGGTTGACGTCTGTGGTCTTTCTCATCAGCTGCCTAGTTCACCAGCCACGCATCAGGCAGGTCTGTGATGAATACTCAGGCTGCTGTCTTGATGCATGAAGGGCCAGGGCACCTGACCAGGGTGGGGGTACTTCTATAATAAAGTGGGCTGCTGAGAGTCCTTCCTCCACACTGGCCCAGCTCTCACAAAGGCCTCACCCTGCAGCTAAACTTAACAGATGCCCTCCTACAGATGCCGACCTTCCTCCTCTCTCCAGACACCCGTGAATGGGAGCTGCCTTCCTTGCCTTCTCTCCTGCCTTCCTTCTCTTCTGGGCTGGGCTTGGTGCCTTTCTCTGAGGGTTTGCTGTGTTTGTGTGTAGTGTAAAATGCGTGCCCACCTTAACAAATTCTAATAGAACATAAATGCAGGAAGTAAAAGCTGAAAGTTCACCTACACAGCAACCCAATCCCACTCCTCAGGACCTTTGCTGGGTAGTTATCTTTGTAGACCTAGGTCTTTACATAGCAATACAGTTTTACTTTTAAATGAGTTTATACTGGAGTTGGTTTCCTGTATCTTGTTTTCCTCACAGTGTCACAGATACGTTTCTACTGGATCATGGGACTGATCCTGCTAATCTGTATTCTATTTACATAGATAAAACCTGATACAAGTGTGTATAACTAGATTCAGGAATGTGTCTGATCAGAAGTACAACAGGTCTGTCTCCATCTAATAAGTCCGAAACATAACACCTAACTCAGATATCTGAAAATGTCAACTTCTGATCCATAGAAATATACCCTTATGCAACAACTCTTCTCCACCATCTTGTCAAAGGAGGGTACTCCCTGGCCATTTAAATAAGCCTAAGTACTGTAGCTATCAGTCTGAGCAGTCTGTTTTCTGTTCCAGTTGGAGTAAGTGGTCTGGCAGTCTGAGGCATTCTCTGCCCACAGCAGAGTGTGCCACAGGGAAACAAGTGGCCACTTCTCCAGCACGACAGAGAGAAGATCAAAAGCTCTCTGCAGGGCTATGCTCAGCTTCGGCCCTGCAAACCCAGCACTCCTGAAGCTTCACCAACTAGCACCTTTGGTTTGTGCACATATAGTCACTTTCCCTCACGTGTCCCAGAGGTGGGATCAGGTGGGGCTCTCCCCAGTCACACACTGCTCAGAAGAACCGCACCCCAGGATAATTTAGGCCTCATGATCCTCATCTACACAGGCAGAGCGTGTCTGAACATGACTGGGAGTGTTTTCATACTGTTTTTAAGGGGCAAAAGAAAGGAAGTGGTTGATAACATAAAAAATGAGGGAAGAAAGGGGAGACTGGAAAGGTAGATAGCTGGACAAAGGAACAGTATCCAGAACGGAGTAAGGACCTGTTTCTGAGATGCTGCAAGAGCAGAAGGTGGGAGTGGGTGAGGGTAGGAGCCTGGGCTGGGGAACATGGGCAGGTCTAAACAGCCAGTGTCACAGAGCCAGAGCCTCAAGCACCTGGAGCAGGTCAAGTGGTTTCATCTGGCACCATCCAGGGACAGTACCAGGGTGCAGTGGAACGCAGAGTAACACGAGGCTGAATTCTACTCTTGGCTCTACCGCAGCTCTCCCTTCCTCCTAGAATGCCCACCAGGATGCCTGTGCAGGGAACACTGGCCCTCTGGGCTTGAGGCGAGCCACTTTCCAGGCTGCCACTGTGGAGACAGGCCACTGACCCTGAAAAGATAGATCAGCCCACAGTTAGAAAGTCCTGGCTACAGCCCCAGCACAGGTGCCAAAAAGCAAGAAGGGCAACACTTAAAACAGAAGTTGGCCGGGTATGGTGGCTCATGCCTATAATCCTAGCACTTTGGGAGGCCGAGGCAGGAGGATAGCTTGAGCTCAGGAGTTGGAGACCAGCCTGAGCAAGCGCAAGACCCTGTCTCTACCAAAAATAGAAAAAATTAGCAGGGTGTGGTGGCTCGCGCCTGTAGTCCCAGCTACTAGGGAGGCTGAGGCAGGAGGATGCCTTGAGCCCAGGAATTTGAGGTTGCTGTGAGCTATGATAAGCCACTGCACTCTAGCCCGGGTGATAGAGGGAGACCCTGTCTTCCCCACACCCCCCCAAAAAAAAAACAAACCCAGAAGTTAACTTGTGAGTTAAAATAAACACATATTTGGACATTAAAATTTATTTTAATTTATAAAAATAAAAGGAAATGCTCTACTTAAATAATAATTCATCTGGGTCTTCTTGTATAATACAATATTCTTCCATGGGAGTCTGATGATTTTGAGGCCAACAGCTCTTCTCACATGTGTAAACAAGAATTGTTCCAAATTCCACAGAAAGACCTGAAAAATATAACATATTCAGGATTCCAGAAGAGAGCAAGTTATGAGATACACTTAAAATGTACCTACTTAGTGGACAGAGCAGACTCTGGGGCAAGACTGCCAGGGCTTAAATGCCAGCTCTACCACCTTGGGCAAGTTACTTCACCTCTCTGTGATAAAAGTAGTATTTATCATGATAGTAAGATTGTGAGAGAGATTAAATAAGCTAATACATATAAAATACTTACAATGGAGCCTGGCACATTTTAAGTGTTCAATGTAAAACAAAGAGGTTGTATAATTAGAAGATACTAGAAGTGAAGGAGGAAGGCTCAATGATAACTGGTGTTGCTAAAGGGAGTGATTTTACCTTAGAAGCTGAAAAAAATTAGGTAAAGCAAAAACAGTGCTTACTGCTTTCAGCTGCGATACATCACAGTCTATCTTATACTAAGTGAACACTGTTGAAGAAAAGGTTTATTCAAAAGAAGCAGGAAAATATACTTAAAAAATTAAACAGAAATTTCAACAAATCCTCCATTACAACTGTCTAGACAATCTAATGTTGAAAATCCATATCAAAATATATCACATAACAGAACACACTACTGCCATAAAAGGATTCAGGCAAAAAATATAAAATAAATCCTAAGAGTTTATAGATATTTATCAATGAATAGAGTCATGAAAAATGACACCAAGAAAACATGAGCAACAAGAACTCCTGCTGATGTCAGGACAGAGAAGCAGAAGTCAACAGGATGACTTGAGCAATGATTTGGAACAGCAAAGGAGAAATGATTTCTTTAAAATGTATGGCAAGATAATGGAAAGAAAACCAAAGACAGAACAAAGAAGGCCAAAATAGAGTTGGTTTGAGAAATAATCTGGTGAATTTGAGATAATATTTCCAAACAGAAATGGGTAACAGGCAGTTTACAGAGGGCAAGAGAAGACTGGAACCTCCAAACTAGTAACCACCAGGACAGAAAAGGAGGTGGCAGCGATCTCAGAGAATCAACTACTAAATAGCTGAGTACTGTACATGAGGTCTGAGCCCAGAGACCTGCCACAGTTGGGGGGTAAGGAGGGAGGGTAGAGAAGAAAGAGGAGGCCAAAACAGCCTACCATCTCATGAAAAAAATCAGAGACCACAGGACCAGAAAAGATAGGTGGAAACGTAATCACAGGCAGAAAGGCAAGGCTTGAAAGAATCTCCGTGAATGCAGGGGGAAAGGGCAGAGATGTTAACATGGATTTGAAAGGACAAAGATGTTCAAAGTAACTGCTGTTGCTTTGGTAGAAAAGCTACAAATGCAATAAAAAAGACATTCAGAAATAAAAAGGAAGAAAAAAATAAATCTGCAGGTCCAAAGACATACCTTTGGATGTGCCAAATAAAGGTGATACAGAACAAGTGGACAGCAAATCATACTCTAGTTCAGTGACCGGACTTCATGCATATAGAAAATTCTACAGGTATCCTGGCAGAAATGTTAGTTACAAAGGGAGGAACAATCAGGCCACCCTAAGACTTCTATAAAGCAATATTCAAGGCCAAAAGATATCTATATTAAAGTAAAAGATCTCAGAGAATAGAATACCCACAACCCCTTCCAGAAAAATGCACTTCCCAGTGAGACCTAGCCCCCTAGAGATGACAGGAGGCACCAGGTAAAAGGGCTGGCAGGGCTTTCACTGTCACAAGGCAACAACAGGAGTCTACAAAGTTCTGAAAAGAGAAGGTGGGACTTAAAAATTTTATACATGGGTTGCCCTTCAAGCATAAAGGCACTAAATATAAAGGCATGCATATTCTGAAGCAAGAACACCTATGAGCCCTCCTTAAGGCTATTCTTGATAAAATCCAGCCGTTAGCAAAAGAATCAAAATAAAAGATCAGGAATAACAAAATTCATTATAAGAGTGGTGATGAACACTGAATCCATTTAAAC
>NW_012149263.1:709286-710334 GCF_000956105.1 Propithecus coquereli | reverse complement strand
CTTACCTAAATTAGCACTTTTGAGCATGCTGACCAATGCTGGCATAAGCTGAAACTCAAATGTCCTCTGGCCTCCACAGTGGCTGCAGGCTGGGAGCTCGGTGACTTTGGATGTAGGACAGGTCAGAAAGAGTGGCTCTCCACTCCAGGAATACCTAGGACAAAGAACGCACAAGTCACATTCCAACATCTAAGGCCACGCTTTGCAGCCTTCCTTCCTGTCTTGCAGAGCACCAGGAGCAAAACAAGAAGGCAAAGAAATCCCTCAGCAGCCCAGAAAACTAGCAGTATGGCTTTAAAGCATAGCCAGATATCTGAAAGTCTTGTCAATGCCTGACTCAAAGTCTCGAAGGCACTAAAGCCAACGCTGAAGTGACTCTATCTAAAGTTGCAACAACGTCCAGACCCAGCTCTGATGCGGATTAAATGGACTCAGACCTCCACACTGCCATCCTTACAGAGGAAGGGGCATGCCCTTATAAGGAGTAAATACTTAGTCCTTATCAGTATCTACTATTCTTCAACATACAATTTCTGGTAAATAATTTAAAATACTGGAAATGCAGAGAATCAGGAAAATTTAACCCGTAAAGGAAGTTAATGCAACGAGACTCATGGACAAGATGATGGGTTTGTCAGACAAAAACTTTGAAATACCAATAACAAATATGTAAAAAAAAAAAAAAAAATCTAGTGGAAAAGGTGAACAGGCATACACAGATGAGAAATTTAGCACAGAAATGTAAACTAAAAAAGACTGAAACAAATGCTGGAAATAAAACAGTGCTGTATCAGAAATAACTTCATTCAAAAGTTAATAGTGGACTGAATATAACAATTTAAAAAATCTGTGAATTTGAGAAAAAGTAAATAGCAATTAGCCTCCTTCACCCCAGTCGTAGGTGGGGGGAAAAAGAGTAGAAATTATCCAAAATAAAACTAAAAGTGAAAATAACAACAAAAAAGAGCATTTAAGAACTATAGTACAATTTAAAATAGTCTAACATACAAATAACTTGAGTCCTAGAAAAAGGAAAGAGAATAGAAGA
>NW_012149263.1:707733-708516 GCF_000956105.1 Propithecus coquereli | reverse complement strand
AAAAAAACCAATAGCAGAATGATAAAATTAAGCCAACAATACCAATTATTTTAAATGGACTAGATACTCAATATAAAAGGAAAATGTCAGCCTGGATAAAAAAAGGCAAGATCTTAACATACAAGCTGCTTAAGAAACATGCTTTACCAGGCGTCGTGGCTCACAACTATAGTCCCAGCTACTGGGGAGCCTGAGGCAGGAGGATCACTTGAGCCCAGGAGTTTAAGGTTGCAGTGAGCTATGATGACACCACTGCACTCTACCCAGGGCGACAGAGTGAGACTGTCTCAAAAAAAAAAAAAAAGTAAAATCACATTAAGATATGGTTTTTCACCTTGAATTGATGGAAATACAAAAGTACGGAGCCCATTAAGGCTATGGGAAAACAGGCACTTAAGTATCGCCAATCATAATGAAAGCATATGAACCCTATGCATGGGAGTCAATCTGGTGCTACCAATCAAAATTACAATTGCATATACCCTTCAGCCTAACTGCACCATTTCAAGGATGCATCCTACAGACATACTTGCACACGTGCAAAATGATGTAGGTACAAAATTGTTCACTAGCATTATTTACAATGGCAAAAGTTTGGAAATAACATCAAATGTCCACTGGCAGGGAAAACATACAATAGTACAGTACCATAAAGTTGTTTTTTGTTTTTTTTTAACAAATCTCTCAAAGTAATGAAGATACAGTATTCCCAGATATAGTGTGGAGTTCAAAAAGCAGGACACCTAGACAATGTGTCTAGAATACTTCCTTCTGTTTAAAAAA
>NW_012149263.1:693779-706087 GCF_000956105.1 Propithecus coquereli | reverse complement strand
CCTCCCAGAGTGCTAGGATTACAGGCGTGAGCCACCGTGCCCGGCCAAGAGTGCTTTGGTTTATAAAGCCTTTCAATATGTATTCTCTCACTTGACTCCCAAAATCATCTGATGAAGTAGACAGCAGAGATATCAGGATCCCTCCCATTTTACAGGTGAGAACTGAGGATCTGGAAGGGTCTCCAAGGTCCTGGGCCAGTTCTAGAGCCACAGCCAAGACTCAATAAACAAATGGTATTTTTCTAACTCACCTGTCTCAGCTATAAAGATATTTAAAAATATAAAAGACGGTTAAAGAGGTAGTAAACACATCTTCTGTAAATGCATGGCATCTCTAACTTCCGTCCCTTCATCCACGTTCATTTTCTCGATGACACTTAAAAATAGAGCAGTGTTTTCAAGCTAACTCAAGGTTGGCTGATCAGGAGATCCCCTTGTCTCTGTCTCCTTTTCCTATCTAAGAGGAGTGAGCAGAAAGGTCCTGCACACGCAAGTTCTGATTGAAAAAGGTTCCCCGGGTCCTGGGGCAAAGCTGAAGGGTACCTACCGTGCTGCTTCCTGACCAAGTCCCCTCTCAACCTCAGCAGCAAACATTCTCACCTTTGGGAAAGCAACTGTTCCATGGCAATTCCTTCCCTCTGTTGATAGTCCCTCAGCAGGCTGTGGGCATGATCCAGACTGACAAAGTCCCTGTAATCGTCCTCATCTGCAACACAGATGTAGTAGGGCAGGAACTGTGGCACCACAGTGGACAAGGCCATCTGTTCCCCAGGAGGTACAGGATGAGCAGCATCCCGGACAGCATCTTGCAGGTGGAGGTGCTGGAGCTGAGCAGTCCAGTCTACATCTTTGGCACCGTTAGAATCATTTCCAGAATCCAAGGTAAGCTGTGGTGAAGGCACCTCCTCAATGTCACTTCCCCAGTCATCGGCACCTTCACACCAGTCCTCAGCTGCAAAGCCACTCTCCTGTTTCTGGAAGAATATCGAGTGAATGGCGTTCAAGCACGCTTGGGTGATCTCTCCTATTCCTTTGGCTTCAGCCACCCATCCCTTCACCCTCCTGAGGGAACCTTTGCACCAGCCCCTTTCCCTCTGGCACGCTCCAATTCAACGTTCTGGACCCCATCTACTGAAAAGCACAGCGGAGGTGACATAAACACTTCTTTCCTTTTCAGGAAAGTGTGGCAGACGTAGCATGGGGTTTCTTCAACCATCTTTCCCAAAATCTTTCTGTTGTACTTCACGCATTGCAGACACTTAGCCACTAGGGATTCAGACATGATCAGAGGTCTGCCAATCAGGTCCACTAGAGAGATACACAAACTTGCGACAGAGTGAAGTGGGAAGAAAAGCCATCGAGCAAAAGGCAGCCCGTCTGTAGATACAGGTAGAGCAAGGTTCTGGAGCCAACAGCTCTGTGACAAGGATGGCTTCTAGCTCCCCTGACCACGCCTAAGCTCCCAGACTGCAGGATAGGTAGCATAGCAGCTCCTTGACAGCCAGTTCTGAGCCGTGATTCTGGAGGTCATTCCTGGAGCTGCTTCCTCCAACCTATCCAATTAGATAGTAAAAAACTAATTCCTTGTGTTAGGTGTACCTCAGCTTAAAAGAGCCAAAGTATAGTACTTTTCTGTTATCTGCAATCAAACCCTGCCAAGCATAGGCAGCCACATCATCATCGTCATCTTTTTACTCCCAGGATTACTAGTACTATGCCTGGCACACATCAAAAACTCAGTGTACACATAAAGATGCATTTACAGGCAAAAGGAGGCTGAATTTTGTTCTGCAGCTACCAACTTGCCTGACTTTTCAATTCAATAAATACAGATTTCATCGTATTAAATGTTTGTTATATACATATATACCAAAATATATTTACTATAAACACATATATATGACACATACATCTATATACACACCTGTGTATTTTCCCAAACAGAAAAATCAGTAAACTATTGTGTCTTAAGACCTTCAGTGTAAATTTACAAAAACAACTATATACATAATGGAATACTCTTCAGCCTTAAAAAAGAAGGAAATTCTCTCATTCTCCATGTGACAACATGGATGGAAGTGGAGAACATTATGCTAGGTGAAATAAGCCAGGCACAGAAAGACAAAATGCAGTACTGCCAGACGAAGTAGCAAACGTAACAAGCCATGTTTGCTCCCCTCCCCCCACCCCCAGAAATCAGCATAATTTCACAAAGTCCCAGACTCTGTGACAAGGTGCAACGCTCTAGAAAGCTGCTTTGAAGACAAAACAGGATACAGCATGTGGACCCCACGTCTCTTGTCTGGGTCACTATGTTCCTTAAAAGATAAATGAGTCCTTGCCTTTTCTTGCACATAACTTCTGATGGGGTTAGTAATTAGACTTCTGTAACCTATAACCAGATGTATTCTTATACCCAAACCTTGATGTGATTCTGCTTTAATGTAACTTCTGAGCAAGTTGGATGTGATTTTGCAAGTACTGAACAGCCGCCACCTGTGGCCTGAAACACTGCTTTGAAGCAGTCTGCCAGAACTTCTCCTGGGCTGTAGGCCCCGGTCTGCAGTCCTCAGTAAGACTTCTGAATAAAACTAACTTTAATTCTTTACACGCTTCATTTTTTTCCTTTAGTCAACAGCATGTACTCACTTACAAGGGGAATCTAAAACAATCTATCTCATAAAAGCAGAGAGTAGACTGTGGTTACAGAGGCTAGGGGTGGGGGGAATGGGGAGATGATGGTCAAAACCCTCAGGAGGAACATGACGGGGTTTTTTAGTTCTATCTCACGGTATGGTGAATATAGTTAACAACAGAGTACTGCACAATTCAAAATAGCTAAGAGTAAATTTCAAATGTTCTCACCACGAAATTAAGTATTTTCGGTTATGTTAAACTAGCTTGATTACATTATGCCACAACCGTATTCACAAATCATAACATCATTTTGTACCTCATGCATTTTATACATAATAAACTGTTAATTTACAGTAAAAAGAGAGAAAAAGTTGAAGAAATCCAGTAGGAAGTCTCCATCTCCTTTTAACAAAGAAGTCAGAAACCATAAAAACAGACTGAAAGCAAAAAGTAAATAAATAAAAGAACTCACAAAACCTTAAGAAAATAGCATCTTATGATTCTGAAAAAAAAAGCCAAAATCCTTGTACTACAAAGAGCACGACGTAAAAGTCTGTCCTAAACGATATCCTGGAGAATACCGTGAAATTCCAGCAAAACATAACAAGCCAATCACAACCGCTTTACCTGAGCGTCCTGTGCCTCTTTCTCTCGCACCTGCAGGCACTGGGAGCGGAACACCTTCCAGCTGAAGGGTGAAGACAGCGGCCGTGAGGGTTCCACCGCTGATTTGTAGCCCCCCGCACCCCGGCCCGGCCCGGCCCCTCGGAATAACATCCTGGGAGCACCTCAGGACTTCCCCGCCTACCTGCGCGCCCCGCCGTCGCCGCAGGTGGGGCAGGCGCAAGCGAACACGTGCAGCAGCCGATGAAACGGGGAGGCTTCCAGCGGGCAGTACACCTGCACGACCAGGGCGAGGGGCTGCCCGCAGCGTTCGCACCGCGGCCTCGGCGCCGCTACGGCGGGCAGAGCATCCTGAGGGCAGGGGAGGCGCTCAGACCCCGACTCTGCCCCACCGGAACCCCGCCCACTCCCTCACTCCACACCCTTCGCCGGCACCCGCCGACCCCAGCTCCGGCGCCCATACTCACCGGAACGCCGCCCAGCTTGCTAGCAGTCCAGGCGTCCGGCCCCGTGGGGCTGCCGTACACTGCCGTGTCTCGAAGCCCGAGCAGCACTGGTTTCCGAACGGCCGCCATGACCGCCGGGCGCCCACAGGAAAACGCGAACTACGGCAGCCGAGAGGGTGTGCCGCTCTGCGCACGCGCGCCGCCTAAGACTGCGCGATGCCCCGCCCCTTAGTGGCAGCCCTTCCGGGGTTGATGAAATTTAGCTTTAAGGCCGTTGGGCTGGGTCTGGAACCGCACAGGCGGCTGCGGGTATCATGGGCTCAAAATCCAGAAGCCCCAGGCATTATGTGCTTCCTAATGCGGTGCAATAGGAAGTACACACCATTTACTATGAGGTAGTCTTGCCACAAAGCTTTCCTTGAAAATAAAAATTTTAGGTGGGATAATGGTATTATCCCTCATTAGCCAGAAGAAAAACAAGAAAGCTCTTAATTATTAGAGATACACACAGAAATATTTACAGATGAAATGATATCTGGGATTTGCTACAACATAATGGGGAGAAGGGATGTAGCTGCAGTAAGATTGACCATGTGTTGTTAATTGTTGAAATTTGGTGCCAGGTAAATGAAGCTTTATTATACTATTAAACTTTTATATGTTTGAGATTTTCCACAGTAAGGTTTTTTAAATGCCTGCAGCACAATATGGGTGAAATTCAAAAGCATCATGCTAAGAAGCCAGACACAAAAGGCTATGTTCTGGTAAAGCCAAAACTTTAGGGAAAGAAATCAGATCAGTGGTTGCCAGGGGTTGGGTTCAGGGGACGGGGATAACCGGCAAAGGGTGTCAAGAACTTTTTAGGGTGAAGAAAATGCTGTGTATCTCAATTGTGGTAGTTACACACCTGTATACATTTGTCATCACTCAGGAATTGTATACTAAAGACAGGTGAACTTTATTACTCATAAATTATACCCCGGTAAACCTGACTTTTTAGAAATGCATGTTGCAGCTGGTCCGAAGGTAGTGAGTTATCTCAACTGATTGTTCACTGTTACAGATCGAACTCTTTGTTCTACTCTTTCACCCCTTCTCACTACTGCATTTGACTAGTCTTAAAAAAAAAAAAAAAAAAAAAGCACTATTTCAGGATTACAAAGGGTGCAAAGGAAATGTATCTTTTCAAGGACCTACACCTCAAAGGAGGAAGCACCAGCCTTGGAATGTGTGGCTCCAGTTCCACGAAAGACCTAAGATGAGAGTTTACTCCTCATTTATCACTCTGCAATGACAGCTTTCAAAGGCTCTGTGAAGTCTGACCTTGATGTACACCTCAGGTCTAGCAAAAGATGTTGGATAATTTGGCAGACATGTATTATTTTAGCTGATGTTCCCCAAGATATTTTTAATTGTTGCAAGAAATAGACTCCAAAATTCTTATTCTTGCTGACATAGCAAGACATCCCCCAACAATTAGTAGGCTCTCCCCAACATCAATCATCTGTTTCCCTCATTGTACAAGGCTTGTTGTTGAAGGCAAATTTTCAGATGTTAATTGTTACCGCGGGGATAATGTACAAACAATTCTGGCATTCCAGAGGCAATTTAACGTCAAACTTGCCACTGATATTATTGTGGAGTCTTGGAACAATGTAACCAAAGACTGATTACATGTGTGAAGTATTTGATTTAATTCAAAATTGTGTAGGTTTTGCACTTTCTGATAAACTTGCACACATCAGCAAGTTGTGATACAGTGTGTATTTAAGGAAGTACAGAACAAAGATGTTAAAAGCTGCTTTAATCTCCCACTGAAGACCTACCTGTTCAAGACTTATAAATGGCAGTCATGGGACAAGTGGAAATTGCAAGTGATGACAGCGGCAGTGATGAGGGGCAGAACAAGTCAGGGCCAAGGGACATGTAGCAATTGATGTGCCAGTTCCTCCTGCATAACGAAAGACATGGGACTTGGCACCCACCTACCGAGCACAGTGGTCACACTGCAGATCCTTCACATGAAGCCAAGTTAGCCTGAGAGGTCTCTGCCCTTCTCTTGCTATAGACTTTTACTGTGCTGGCTCCTTTGTGATAGAGCAAGTGCTTCTGACAGGGTAAGGCCTCTACTTTTCATCAGCTGCGTTAAGAAAGGGGGTGGGTCAACAGGGGCCTCAACAGAGCTTGCTGGGCACAGAACATCTTCCCATTGCCTCTGCAAAGGTCAGGGAACTGGGTACTTTTGGAACCAAAACTAAAAGATAAACCAAAAAAGCTCCCCCCAAAACGAAAAACATCACTTTACCAATAGAATGATGAAAAGTGTCAATTTCTTAGCATTATTTTTAATGGACATTTGCATCTGTGTGGTCACTTTCCGTAACTAGGGTATTCCCCACTTTGAGTCTTGTAGGTGCAGTTGGCGTTCTCCTTATAGGAGCAGAAAATACTAGTCCCGGCTCTCCTGTCTCGAGGAAGGCACGTGACCAAGCCAGAGTGGAACTTGGATGTGGGTGACCCAGGAGAGGATGGGGGCAAGGCAGCTCTGAGGACAGGATTGGGGGCAGCCACTTCCCAGCCCAGCTTGTTCTGTAGCATCATCTGGGGTGTAGGTGCTGGAAACCCAGCCTCTTAGCCGGGCACATCAACTCTTTTAAATAAAATTCATTTTCTGCTTTATTGACCAAAAAATATTATTAATATCTTGAGTAGAAGATAAAAGGGCAATTTATTCAAAGCTCCTGTTTTCAATACCCACCTTATAAAAGGGAAGAACTGGCTGAGCATCTGGCTAGGAGACATTGGCCAGGAATTCACCCAAAACAGACATAATCTCAATGCCGTTTTTAAAACCACCCAGTGAACAGCAGCATAGGATTTCTCCAGGCACACAGGTGAGGAATGAAAGGTGGTCTTGGGATTTGATTACATTCTCCTGTCCTTGGGCCCCACTCTCTTCTCCACTCTAGACCTGCTCACTCACCACTTACAGTCAAGAGTCGCCAAGACACAGCACTCCTCCCCCTGCGCACTCTGACTGCTACATAAAGCACCATCGCAGGAAAAAAGAAGAAGCTGGGCCTACAACCTCCTTCGTGGCATCTTTATTTTTCTACCCAGGATGTGAACAGTGTGAACACGGGTCAGAAAAATCAGCTGCACCGAAACACTTCAGCCAGTTGTAAACCAGTGGGAGAGCAGATGGACATGGAGGAGGCGAGGGTGACAATTCCACACCAGCATCCCCCAGA
Source organism: Propithecus coquereli (assembly GCF_000956105.1). Taxonomy (NCBI): domain Eukaryota; kingdom Metazoa; phylum Chordata; class Mammalia; order Primates; family Indriidae; genus Propithecus; species Propithecus coquereli. The sequence goes on along the minus strand of NW_012149263.1, from coordinate 699,129 downwards.
GGGCCTGTGGTCCAAGCCCGCAACCAGACCTCTGGGCAGGGAAGGGCAGGACCATGCAGTGCAGGTTCTGGCACGGAGGGACAGGAAGGAGCAGGGACAACAGAGGCTGCAGCTGAGATGAGTTTATTAGATTCCGGCCTCGCGCTGCTGCTTGATGAAGCTGATCAGCCCGTTGGTGGAAGAATCATGAGAGGTCACCGGCGCGCTACCATCAAGCTCGGGCTCAATTTTCTTAGCCAGCTGCTTGCCCAGCTCCACTCTGCCATGAAGGTGAGATTGAAGGGTATGAGGAAGGTTCCAATAGTGCTGGTGAAATCCTCCAGCCCAACCCAAAGGCATGCACCACCCTCTCCTGAGCTGGCAACTCACCCCCACTGGTCAAAGCTGTTGATGTCCCAGATGATGCCCTGGACGAAGATCTTGTGCTCATACATGGCTGCAGGGGGGGCAGACAGTGCACGTCAGGGGGTCCCCAGCCCAGCCCAACCTATGCCATGCCAGGACCTTCCCCCACTCACTCACCAATCAAGGCTCCAAGAATGAATGGTGTGAGCTTGGTGAACACAATAGAGTTGGTTGGGCGATTTCCTTCAAAGACCTTTAGAAAACACCAAGGAATGTCCGCAAGTCAGTCCTAATCCCCAAACTCCCAGAAGAGAAGAACATCCTGCCCTAGGGGCTAAGATGTGTAGATCTGTGAGGACAGACCCTTCCACTGTGCAGGACCAGCCAGGGACGCCATGGTGCCCCTGCCCGGGTGCCACAACTTCACCCCTGCTCCAGCAGGCTACCCCACGGCCAAGTGCAGAAGGGCTGACCTTATGCGGCAACAGCTTCTCTAAGTCCTCTGGACTCTTTCCCGCAGCCTGCAGCTCCTTCCGGGCCTCCTCCGCAGATTTCCCCTTCATCAGGGCTTCTGTCTGGGCCAAGAAGTTGGCCAGGAGGATCTGACAAGAGACACATTATGCTTGAAAACACTGTGTGAGCTTCAGGCAAAGAGACAAGACGACCTGGCACTTCTCCGTGGGGGTTAGTCCCAGCCAGGTTCACTCGCTGCATAGCTCAGTTGGAGAGAGGGAGGACAGTGGGTTGGGGCACATCTGATGACATCAGAAAGTAACAGTGCTATTTTTTTTTTTCTTTTTTTGAGACAGAGTCTCACTCTATCACCTGGACTAGAGTGCAGTGGCATGATGACACCTCACTGCAACCTCAAACTCCTGGGCTCAAGAGATCCTCCTGCCTCAGCTTCTCAAGTAGCTGGGACTACAGGCATGCTGGCCACCATACGTGGCTAATTTTTTTCTATTTTTAGTAGATGGGGTCTCGCTCTTGCTCAGACTGGTCTCAAACTCATGAGCTCAAGCCGTCCTCCCGCCTGGGCCTCCCGGAGTGCTAGGATTACAGGCGTGAGCTGCCACGCCTGGCCACAATGCTAACTACTCTTTAAGGACTATGTTCTGCTTGCAAAGAGTCCTGCTAACAATTTTAACAACATCTGTCTTTTAAGATCCTGAGAGGGTGGCTGGGCACGGCGGCTTGAGCTCAGGAGTTCGAGACCAGCCTGAGCAAGAGCGAGACCCCGTGTCTACTATAAATAGAAAGAAATTAGCCAAACAACTTAGAAAAAATTAGCCAGGCACGGTGGCCCATGCCTGTAGTCCCAGCTACCCGGGAGGCTGAGGCAGGAGGATCGCTTGAGCCCAGGAGTTTGAGGTTGCTGTGAGCTGGGCTGACGCCATGGCACTGTAGCCCAGGCAACAGAGTGAGACTGTCTCAAAAAAGAAAAAAGTGAAAATAAAAAAGATCCCGAGAGGGAGAGGCATCATCTCTCTTCTCTAGTTGAGCCTCAGTTTCCTCAAGTTAGCAGTGGTGGATCACAGAACCACAGAGGGGAAGAATCAGAATTCAATCCCGGGTCACTGACTCCGAAGCCTGCGCCACAGTAATCCTGTGCTGTCTGCACACCCTAAGACAAGGCACAATAAATTCTCTCTGAAGACTCTGTTAGGCTGTGAACTGGATGGTTTCCCACGTGCTTGACAGGCAAGATCCCGGCTCCGTGATCCTCACTCCCTGCTGTTCTGCCTGTGTATGTTACACTACACACAGAAAAGGTTTTATAGATGGAATTAGGTTATGAACTTTGCAAAAGGGGATGTTTTCCTGGATTGCCCAGTGAGCCCAATCTAATCCCATGAGCCATTAAAAGTAGATGAGGAAGGAAGAAGAGGAAGGCAGGACACTCAGCCAGAGAGATGCCACAGAAGCGGCAGGGGAGAATCAAAGACTGAGAAAGATTCAATCTGCCATTGCTGGTTCTGTGATAAGGCCCCGAGCCAGGGACCTTTAGAGAACTGAAGATGATCCTCCGCCAACAGCAAGGAAACTAGACCTCGGTCCTATAACCACATGGAAACGAGTTCTGCCAACAACCCGACTGGGCAAGGAAAAGGATGTTCCCCCTCAGTCTCCAGAAGGAAACGCAGTCCTGCCAACATCTTGATTTCAGCCTGTGGGACTCGAAGCAGACACACAGCAGCCCTGCTGGACTTCTGACCTCTAGAAACTCTTAAGTGAGTATTCCTTGAAGACACTAGGTTTGTGGTAATTTGTGATGGCAGGAATAGAAAACGAACGTAACTGCCGACCAGCACATCAGATCTGAAGAGGTCCAGGTGTGACGTGAGCCTAAGGAAGCGCGAGGCAGGTCTGGATGGGGGCTCTTACCTTGTGATGCAAACCCTTCCGTATCGGGTGCTGGGTCTGGACCGGGATGAGAAAGTCACAGGGTATCATCTTGGTGCCTGTGAATGGCACTGTGGTCACCCACATGACCCCAGCCCCAGGGAGCTACCCCTGTGGCCTAGAGGAGAGCACTGACTTCAGTGAGAAGTCCCCGCTGGCAGATCCTTCCCCTCCCAGAGCGAACCATCCCTGTCCAGGCCAGACGGGCCCTACCTTGGTGGATGAGCTGGTAGAAGGCATGCTGGCCATTGGTCCCTGGCTCCCCCCACACGATGGGGCCCGTCTGGTGGTCCACACGGGTGCCGGACTTGGTGATGTACTTCCCATTGGACTCCATGTCGCCCTGGAGTGGGGACAGAAACCCAGCCCTCTACCTGCGAGTCTTGTTCCTTCATGCGCTGTGCGCAAGTCCTGCCTCGAATGCTCCGGGCCTACCTGCCCTGCCCTGGCCCCGAGAGATGGGGACTGCACATGGGCGCCCACAGGCATGACCCTCTGCCTCCCTGCACCTTGAGGACACAGCCGCCCAAGCTTTCTGGATTAGCCCATCTGCAGGAAGGACCCAAGACCAAGAAAAGGTGGGTCTGGAGGTCAGGCAAGGACCTCCCTGAAAACAAAACTGGCCACAAAATCTTCAACTCATTTCTTAAGGGAGGGACAGGCTGGGGTCCCGAGTGTACAGCCGTTGAGGGCTGTCACTTTGACTGCACACTAGGCACTGGGTACCAACCCAGACCCTGGTCCTGGCAACCCTCACCCAGGCAGCTGGGACGCGGAGAGCCTTGGCCCCTCCTTCGATCAGATTAACCTCCAGGGCTTGGTGAAAGTCTGCGGCACCTGCCCAAAGGGGCTCAAGGGCCGCAGAGCCTACAAACCAGATTTGTACTAAACAAACGCGGGGACAGAAGTGGACAGGCTTCTGCGAAGGGAATCCGACCGGGAGAGGGGCCACTCAGTCTCCGGGGCCCCGGAGACTTCCAGGGGGCAGAGAGCTGTGTAGCCCAAAGAGGCACCAGGCTGGATGCAGACGTGCTCCTGAAGGGACAAAGGCAGTGCAGGCGGAAGGGGCCGTGACTCACAACCCCACCCTGTGGCAGGCGTGCACAGTGACGTCCAAGAAGAAATGACCCAGCTGAGACACACTCCCTGATGACCCGATCGGCTTGATAACCAGTCATGCTCCACTCTGGGGGAGCTGGCGCCTGGCCTCCCTGACCTCCCGGGTCCCCACGGGCCCTGCTGACTCCACAGCTGGGCGTGGCAGCTGGTACCTGCTGGAAGTAAGCGGCGAAGCGGTGCATGTACTGGTCGTAGGGCAGCAGGGCCTGCGTCTCGCACCCGAAGCAGTTGATGTACCAGATACCCAGCAGGGCCAGCAGGACAGGGGCGTTCTTCTCCAGGGGTGTCGTGCGGAAGTGCTGGTCCTGAGACAGGAGCAGGTGGGAGGGAGCTGAGCGGCTGCCCGGGGAGGCGGGGAGGGAGGGACAGCGGGGAGAGAGGGAGGCGGTGGGACCGACACACTCTCTGGCCAGCACTTGGCAGAGAACAGGAGCCTCAGCACTCACCATCCAGTGAGCCCCCGAGAGCAGCTGCTCGAAGTTGTCAAACCCTGAGACACAAGAGCAGAGTCAACAGAAACAGCCATGCCCCGCGTCCTCCAGGCAGCGCGCAGCTTCCTCGGGACCCAGAGAAGGCTGCACAGGAGCCCGAAGACAGGACGCGGGAGGACTCGCGCCTGCGGAAAGCCTCTATCGGCAGAGCTGGCTCTGGGCTCGGGGACGGGAACCAGACAGGACTGCAGCTGCAGGGGCAGGAGGGCCAGTCTGCAAACTCTGCGGAAACCCAGACCTTGCTTTTGGGCCTGAAAGAAACATCCTAGCCAACTGTGTGGACAGCACGGTGTTCAGGGTTAGGCCCCCACCCCGACCTCAGGCTGCAACACTGTCTCCCAGGGGGCTGCGAGACGCAGGGACACACGACACACTCACCCACGTGCAGGGCGATGGAGAGTCCGATGGCTGACCAGAGGGAGTAGCGTCCTCCTACCCACTAGGAGAGACGGGAGAAAGTGCTGAGGGAAAGCAGGGACACCCCGCCCCCCGCCCCCCTGCCACCAACTCCTCTTCGGAGAGCGCTGCTTTTCCACAGGTGCAGCTCGGAGCGCCCGGGCCCAACCCACATCCGGGCAGCAACAGCAGGCCAGGCGCTGGCAACTCTCTGGGCTGACCACCAGGGCAGACAACACGAGGACTGACAGAGCCACGGACTCAAATGAAGACCTTACCATGGCTTCCCTGACAGGCCTGGGCCCCTCAGACACCGGCAGACCCAGGGCCTCACACCTGTGCCCTGCCCACCTTCAGACACCGGCAGACCCAGGGCCCCATACCTGTGCCTTGCCGACCTCTGCAGACACCTGGCAGACCGAAGCCCCATACCTGTGCCCTGCCCACCTCCTTAGACACTGGCAGACCCAAGCCTCATACCTGTGCCTTGCTGACCTCCTTAGACACTGGCAGACCCAAGCCCCATACCTGTGCCTTGCTGACCTCTGCAGACACTGGCAGACCCAAGCCCCATACCTGTGCCTTGCTGACCTCTG